>NC_137865.1:45048274-45225774 GCF_963924005.1 Protomyctophum bolini
AAGGGTAAGGCTGCACCGTGTGTGTGTGTGTGTGTGTGTGTGTGTGTGTGTGTGTGTGTGTGTGTGTGTGTGTGTGTGCGTGTGTGTGGTTGTGTGTGTGTGTGTGTGTGTGTGTGTGTGTGTGTGTGTGTGTGTGTGTGAGAGACTCGTGCACACTTCTACAGTACAGTATAATTTCAGAAGACCTTTTAAAGAAAACATTCCTGCCCATGCATTGTAAATACAGTCGGGCCCAGATGATTATCATCACGTGCACGTGAACATTAACCAACTTAGAGCAGCTCCATCGAACACCAAAGCTCTCACTCTTAGCATCTCTGACACTGCAGACTACTATGCACTGTTAATCATTGAACGGGTTACTTTTCGCTCGGCCTTTCATTTGACAAAGCTTGACTTTTTTTATAAAAGAAAGTTGGAAGCAATGTCCGCTTTTGCACAACAGACACACACGACAAATAACAGAAACATGACTGTTAAATGGTGTGTTTGATTATCCAAGGCTGGGAATGGAAAGGTTACTGTATTGGATAATATATCCATATGCATGTATAGCTGGTGAAGCTCACAATTAAATTACTTTATGAGGTTTAATAATGGTTTACTAACAGATGTGTGTGGGTATACCGTACACTATCATTGATTTGTTTTATTATTGTTATTATATTTTCTAAACATTATGCTAAAATATGTTTTGCACCCTAATCAAAATATGCATATACTGTATATTGATTTTGGCTTAAAAACACAAAGTGAGTCTGACAATTCATTTTGGACCACAAAACAATCTTTATGAAAATGATTGATCAGCAATCAATTAGCAACCTCTTAATTACTATATAATGTACTACACAAGTTTGTGGTCCTTGTTTTTGATTTTTTTTCTGCACCTGGAATTACTTTTCCATGTTTTCTCTGCTGTAGCATACTCTTAAAGCACCTCTATGTCGATACAGGAATGATTTTAGCATTGCTAAATATTAAAAAAAGATGATATAGCACATGTTTTGACGGTTGATTGTAGAATTGAAATACTGCAGCCTGCAATATATATTAAATCAATTATTTCTAGATTGTGTCAGTAAACAATTTTCACCAGAGAATTATTATATTCCCCTAATTTCCCCTCCATTTATGTGTGTAATTTTATCATCATGCCATATAGGATAAACATGCTTTTACCATATTATTATATTCTGATTATTATATTTGCATAAAATTGTTTCTTCATCAGAAGCAGTAATATTTTCAAACAGTGAGTGGACTAAAACATATTTAAATGAAAATAATAATTGCTTTGGTGAATTTTAATGTACAATATCTATTATCTTCTTACTTATTGTTCCAACTCTGGATGGAATAAAATTAACTCTCCTTTATTGTAAAATAGTATTTCTCATAAATACATATTATACAGTTTTACTGTATAATATGTATAGTAAATTGTGAGAGGAAAAAGCTTCTGTATAAAGTTCGTAAAAGTCATGGATCCGATTCATACCCATAAATTAGTGAGTGCAAACATGTGTGTCCTCCTGCACTTACTTTCCTGCGTGTTTTGGTCCAATGAAAAGCCATGCAGTCACATACAAACTGCAGATGATGGTCAGCATCCAGCTTAAAGAATACCTTATCGGACGGAGCGATTTGAAATAACACAGCTATCGAGCAGATTAATTAATTAATTCATCATCAAAGAGCTCGTCCACCCCCGAAAGCCTCTTTATCTGGTCCCTCCTGGATGACTGGACACAGACAAACAAACAGCACCCAGTACAGCTGATAGGGCCACGCACAGGGTCACCTACACTGGGAATTCCTCCCCATTTTGACCTGAGATCAGATTTTTTTTAAAAATGTCTGTTTGAAAATGACAGTTTTCTGAAAAAGCTATGTTTCTATGTCAGTTGTTCTATATGATTTTTCAAAAATAGCAGACCTACAAGGAGTGGCGCACTATGAGCTTGTAGATCTGCTATTTTTTAATAGCTAAAGCATAACATAATGCTATAACACCAAAAGGGGTTCAAGCCCAAAATGGGTTAATAATTCCAAATTGATACATTACATACACTGAGGATGGCAGAGTTGGCAAACTTTTCAGGGCACATGATCACTATAGACATTTTCCATAAGGCAGCCGTGATGATCACCAAGTGCCAGACAGTGAAAAACACTTTAGGCTACTGTATAGAGAACAATACAAACATACATTTAGTCAATAATTCAACAACAAAAAATGAGTCAAAATGTGATAGCAACAATGCCATTCCTTCTCAAACTGTCCCATCTACAGTATTTGCAGTTAAAATATCAGCCTGTGATTATATATATAGTAAGCACAATAATTTTAGGGTTGTTGAGGTGTTATATTATTTATATTTGAATTGCTCTAACAGTTAAAACGCTTTTACGATAGCTTGCATGCTGATTTACAGCATCTCCTACCATTAACTATTAAACTAGCCATGGTAAAATAAAATAGAAAAAGAAGTAAAGCTGAAAGAAATGAAAGGAAAAGAAACATGAGAAATTACAGTGATCAGATAAAATGCAACTTACTAACTTTTGCAGTTTAATACCGCATATATGCACTCACACATGCACACGCACGCACGGACACACAAACACTCACACTCTCTCTCACACACACACACACACACACACACACACACACACACACACACAATCACACACAATCACACACACACCAGACACAAAAACACGTACACAAATGTGACAGGGTGAGTGGAAGACAAATTGAGTCCTTTAATTAGGTTTTAAGGCTCCCCACCCCACCAGGCCATCTGAAGTCAGTAAAGGTGACAGCACAATTAATGAAGCGTGTGTGTGCGTGTGTGTGTGTGTGTGTGTGTGTGTGTGTGTGTGTGTGTGCGTGTGCGCGTTCGTAACCTAGATAATTTATAGGTGATCCACCCTCTGGTATAGGCTGTCTTATTTCAGAAACACCACTTGTTGCTCATTCTGCGTGCGTGTGTACGTACGTACTTACGTATACTAACTGCATGCAAGCTTATGGGTGTCCATTGGATTTCACAGTACTTGTTGTGTATTGAAGGGTACATTTTTCACACTTAAATATACTATATCCAGGACCAAACCTCTTCTTTAGAGCAGGGATACTTGAAAATGTTTTAGCCAATACTCAAATTTTGCAGATCACGTTCTCCACGATACTTCTCTCATGCATATATAAACACTGTAAGATCATGAATGACAATTTAACTGCAAAACTGCACAGGCTTAGGTGTAGCCACTTAAAACCCATGATTGCCCGGAGTCCCTCTGGACTTCATACTAGTGTATCTTCTGTTTTCTTTTTTTTGTATTTTCTGTTTTCACTTAAATATTTTCACTGAAAACAGCCGATCTATAAGCTCACAACGCACTTGTAGATCTGCTATTTTCTGCGAATGTTTTTCCCCGAATGTGAATGCTGGCGTTTAATAAGTATAGTAAAATTTATGCTTAGGATTTTCTGCATAGTATGTACATTTAGCTATATGTACCGTATCACCCATTTTGTGTCCCAATTTCTGAACTTTTTAGAGGGAGATTAGACTGACTTAAAAGACAACTTCACCCATTTTAAAGAGGGTTTTGCCAAACACCCTGTTTGGCCACTAGGCTAGTCCGGCTGGCGAGTCCGTGATTGACACAGTCTGGGATCCACCCGGGTCCACAGGTGTGAGCTGTTAGCCTATAATGACTGCCTAGTTGGCCAGAGTCAGATCCATCTAATAGAAGAGTTGCGATATTGAGGGGGCAGAAAACGGCACAGTCACGTGGTTCATGTATTCGCGCGAGTCCATAGACTCCAATGCAAACTTCCGGTTGTCCCAATGCAATACTCCCGGTTGTCCCCATTCAATAGAAGTCTATGTAGAAGAGCCGCCATTGGACTGGCCCCATGAAGTGAACGGAGTTTGCGTAACTCTGTCTTACTCTATGGCTCTGGCCAGAGTCTATTTAAGACTGTCTGTGACTGCTCTCTGTGTTGGTTGGTTCATTGTATTATCAGGCTGGCTTGTTTCCGGGTCCCAGGCTGTGTATGCGTTCCGTTTATTCGCCCTGGGAGGTGTACCTTGTTTTGCATTATGATTTAAGTTAAGTAAAGTACTCGTTATCCTGTCCTATCCTTGGTCGGCCTGCTTCTACTTTGAAATGAGTTCTGCATTTAGGTCCAAAACACATCCCGGGTCCTGACTCCTGACAGAGCTCAATCATTCTACAGTATATGTTGATGGACAGTTGATACTTGATTTTTGAGTGGTGGTGCAGACAGCTGCTGCCTGGCTGTTTCCCTGTGTCCCTGGCTGTGTCCGAGCACGAAAATAGCATTGCCACAGTGACAGTACAGTGCAGTAGATGTGGACCGGGCCGGCCCCCTGGCCGCGTTCCATGTGGGTCTGGAAGCTCCGGGGACGCCCACACGGAGTTGCACCACTCACTTCACACGGGTGTGATTTTTGTTCGTGAATCAGTCTTTTCTCCTTAGAGAGTTTACCACTAGAATCTTCATATCAATCCGTGGTTTAAAGTGAATGGAAACGCATATACGTAAGCAATGATTTAGATACGTGAGCAAGTTTTACCGTACCGAAATGAATGTATAGTCCAAATGGCTTTTTCAGACGTCAAACAAACCACGGTACTTATGTACCGGAAGGATTGGGTATAATGTCAAGGTTCAAGGTTCAAGTTTATTTAGTGTCCCCGAAGGGCAAATTGGGTTGCAGCATAGACAGTACATTAAACAATGAAACAGTACAAATAAACAAACAGTTCACATAGCAGATACCAGAGTACAAAGGTGCACATAACCATTAAAGTGCAGCCGTTAAAGTGCTATGCGATAGGTCATAGAAAGTGCATGTGCATAGACATAGGCAGAGTGCATATAGTGCTCAAGGTGCTGAAAGCCAGACTGCTGGTATAATCCTTTAACCTCATGCACCCTAGCATCATTCAGCTGGCAAACAAAAGAAGAAAATTGCACAACAATAACAGATCTACAGGTATAATATGATCGATTCTCAACACATCGCTGACAGTGACACTGTGTAACACATTGTGAGTGTGTAGTTTGGCCATTTTTACTATTTGATATACATTAACAAAGTCTACTAGGGTTTAAGTACTTCAATTGAACTCCAACGTTGTACAGAACAATGGTGATGATGACACCAATGAAAGTAGGGAAAGTCTAACACAGGTTGACTCGAATGACCTATAGTTTTTCAGACGCAAGGTAAAGGTCACAAATAGTGATTTCTACTGTATGTGTTGCAGGTTACAGCGCTGTTGCGTTCGACGGGCCTGGAAATTACAGCCACACTCCTACACACCACAGCTCGCAGTTCTCCAACCATTCCTTCAAACATGAAGACGCCATCACTCCGCAGACCACTATGGGTAAGCAACACCTTTACCTAAACTCTGGTGTGTGTGTGTGTGTGTGTGTGTGTGTGTGTGTGTGTGTGTGTGTGTGTGTGTGTGTGTGTGTGTGTGTGTGTGTGTGTGTGTGTGTGTGTGTGTGTGTGTGTGTGTGTGTGTGTGTGTGTGTGTGTGTGTGTGTGTGTGTGTGTGTGTGTTATAGTGTGAGAATGCAAATGAGTACAGAATTGGAATAAACTGAATTTCCTTGATTATCAAGATGACATTTGCATATTGACCGTTTGTACGGTTGGTGAATTCTTTCTTGGTTGCACTACAGGGTAGTGCAACCAAGAAAACAGGGACTAGACAAAAACAGACAAAACAGTGATCTGGTCAATCAAAAAAACATCCTTCAATTTGTTCTTGTATAAATGACAGTATATATTTAAGGAAAAACTTACCATGACTAGTAAGTAGGTTAGTACGGTAAAAGGGGGTGTTTAGATTTGTTGCCTGTCTATACTAACAACAAAAGTATTCATAGAAAAGTATACATGGCCAAGCCATGCAGTATAACTGCGTGCGTCCGTGCGTGCGTGCGTGCGTGCGTGCGTGCGTGCGTGCGTGCGTGCGTGCGTGCGTGCGTGCGTGCGTGCGTGCGTGTGTGTGTGTGTGTGTGTGTGTGTCATGATAAATAGGAAGGTAATCCAAGTTTCACTGATCCGCAGAAATGTCCAAATATTTTCCTTTTGGTTTTTTACCTAAGTATGGCTCAAGTGGTTAACTTAGGTCTATGGAAAACACTGTGCTATCTAGATTTTTTTTTCCCCATAAAAACACAAGCATTTGGGTGAGTTGTTACGCTAACTGTATGGGCAAAGGTACACTGCACTACACAAATTCCAGGGTATTTGTACTTAACAATACTTACTTCTACTCCACTACATCTCGGATCCAAATATTTTACTTTTACTCCACTACATTTTACTTGACAGCTTTAGTTACTAATTACTTACATTTTGATTATTATTAAAAAACATACATAAACCACTTCAGGCCTACATGTATATACATTTCGGCCAATTGAAAATATCAGATCTACAAGCTCACAATGCGAAGTAGTTGATCCGCAGAAATGTCTTAAGATTTTCCAAATGTTTTTTATATCTTTACCCGAGTACGGTTCAAGTGATTAACTTGTCTTAGGTCAATGAAAACACAGTACTTTCTAGAATTGAAACAAAAGGAGTCGGGTGCGTTGTTGTTACGCAAGACTGTGTGAGCGCTCTGTGCTCCTCACCTCGGGACTGTCCTGTCCTCTGTTGTAAACTCCTCACCTCGGGACTGTCCTGTCCTCTGTTGTAAACTCTCTGTGATGACCCCTATAGGGACTGTCCTGTCCTCTGTTGTAAACTCTCTGCGATGACCCCTATAGGGACTGTCCTGTCCTCTGTTGTAAACTCCTCTCCTAGGGACTGTCCTGTCCTCTGTTGTAAACTCCTCACCTAGGGACTGTCCTGTCCTCTGTTGTAAACTCCTCACCTAGGGACTGTCCTGTCCTCTGTTGTAAACTCCTCACCTAGGGACTGTCCTGTCATCTGTTGTAAACTCTCTGCGATGACCCCTATAGGGACTGTCCTTTCCTCTGTTGTAAACTCCTCTCCTATAGGCACTGTCCTGTCCTCTGTTGTAAACTCTCTGCGATGACCTTGCTTGTCACTGAGAAGTAAATCTACCACATCCTGGGTCAACACGCCCCATTCTCCTCCCCTCCTTTCATCTGCCCGTTTATCAGTGGTGGGAAAAGTATATACTCACAGTTTTTAGTAAAGTAAAAGTATCAATAGTGCAATATAGAAATACTATGTTACAGGTAAATGTCTATGTATGTATGTACTTGAGTAAGTATAAAAGTATTGGTATCAAAATGTCTCGTTTCAAGTTTCAAATGTATAAAGCTCACAAGCTCACAATTTTCAAACGGCCGAAAAATATATTATATTCTATATAGGGCTGAAATGGTTACTGTATGTTTTGTTATAATAATCAAATTCTACAAAATAACTCGTAACAAGTTTTCAAATTAATGTAGTGGAGTAAAAGTAACATATTTGGATCCGAGATGTATAGTGGAGTAGAAGTAAAAGTATTGGTGTCAAGTAAAAGTACCTCAAAATGTTACTTATCTACAGTACTTAACCCATTCTGACCGGGCACCCATTTTGGTGTTAGCATCATGTTATGCTTTAGCTATTGAAAAATAGCAGATCTACAAGCTCATAGCGCGCCACCGAGTGGCGCGCTACGAGCTTGTAGGTCTGCTATTTTTGAAAAATCGAAGAACGACTGACATTTTTTAAATCTGATCTCAGGTCAGAATGGGTTAATCAGACCAGTGTGTGTCCAGTGGAAACCTCGTATGAATCTGATCTCAGGTCAGAATGGGTTAAATCGTACCACCACTGCTGTTTGTTCCTCTCATCTCTCCTCTGGCAGTGCGACTGAGAGACTAGTACATGTTTATTTATCCCTCTCATCTCCCCTCTAGACTCGTACATGTTTGGGCGCGCGTCGAGCTAATTTCAATGTCGTGCCGCCATAAATTTCTGGTTATTTTTATGGCAAAGATAACGGGAAGAAACGGAGCCGAGAGGCGTTTTGGAATGTTGAGAAATTGTCCAGGGAGCCATTTATTAATATATCAGGAGAAAGCAGAGAGAGAGAGAGAGAGAGAGAGAGAGAGAGAGAGAGAGAGAGAGAGAGAGTTAACAGTATTTGTATGAAAAAGTATGGAGAAGAAAGAGAGTCAGAAACAGATGATGAACAATAGCAAGTGAGGATATTCACTGTGTTTAACAAATTTAAAAAATATATGTGTGTTTGTGTGTGTGTGTGTGTGTGTGTGTGTGTGTGTGTGTGTGTGTGTGTGTGTGTGTGTGTGTGTGTGTGTGTGTGTGTGCGTGCGTGCGTGCAGGTGAGCAGCAGTATGCGGTTCCCCCTCCTGTCTATGGATGCCACACACCATCAGATAGCTGCACTGGCAGTCAGGCTCTGCTGCTGAGGAACCCTTACAACAGGTAACACACACACACACACACACACACACACACACACACACACACACACACAGAGAGAGAGAGATGCTCACTCCCTTGACAAATTGTGAGAACGAATAATTAAAGGTTAAAGCTCTGATTGGAAATTGGATGGGAAAATAACATTCCTCAAACGTATTGTTGTCGATTGTTCGTTGTTAAAAATAGTTAGCATGGAGTTCCTTTGTATACGGCGGTTCAGTGAAAGGTGACAGGATGTCCACCTTTAGGACAGGTCTGCGTGACTTTTTGGGCTTCCTCCGCACGCACTCACTCCCCGCGAACGCTTGTGAGGTTGTTTTTCCTGCTAACCCATGGGTAAGATCTAAACGTCCCCAAAACGTTGTTAACCCATTCTGACCTGAGATCAGATTCACACGAGGTTTCCACTGGACACACACTGGTCTGATGAACCCATTCTGACCTGAGATCAGATTTTTAAAAATGTCAGTCGTTCTTCGAATTTTTCAAAAATAGCAGACCTACAAGCTCGTATCGCGCCACTCGGTGGCGCGCTATGAGCTTGTAGATCTGCTATTTTTCAATAGCTAAAGCATAACATGATGCCTACACCAAAACGGGTTCCCGGTCAGAATGGGTTAATGAAACTTTTAACGTGTGAATGCTGTGGTCGGACTATAGCGGCAGAGTTTTGGATTAATCACTTTCACATGGACACTGCGGAGGAAAGTCACAGTGCCACCGGGGGGGCGGGGGCGGGGGGGGGGCACGCCCACCCTGGCTCCAGGAAGTACAGTATAACAGTAGCGGGAAGTTCACCAGGAGGGGACTCTAGTATACGGTGTTGATTTACTGACAGGAAACGATTGAAATTAAAGCCATTCGGGACTGAGATCGAGTTCTTCAGATTTTTGGGATGCTTTTGGCAAAAGTTTTCTCGTATCCAACAACACGGACGTTTGGCAAACGCTATGGAGATACGGACACTGGTAGGAACCAGGACCTTGACTTGAGCTGTCACAGGAAGCAGAACGGTGTTCCGTACAGCCAAGGTCAACAGCAGTCCTATCTATGTTATGACTCTGAACAACAGGGAGCTAACATACTGATACTGTGATCAAACTGATCATTTATATGAAATCAAGCTAATGGTTAACATTCAGACAGGTTGTGGTGGAAAAAGAGTACTCAAAAAGTATCAATACTGCAATGCAACTTGAGTAAAAGTACAAAAGTATTACCAACCATTCCTGATGACCAAGTACTGATGTAGACGTTCTGGTGGACATCGCATTGTGACATGTTGTATAAACTTGCAAACACTAGCATGTCTGAGAGGTTATTTTGACATTTATTCATTTATTTGGAAGTTGGTTATCTTTGAGCCCATGAAGCTTTCAGAAGGTTCCCCTTCCATGACCATCATCCTCCATCACCATTCTATCATCTCAGACATTTTTGACATCTTTGACAAGCGCATGCTACTTGTGTCTGATTTTACTTCAGACATGCAGTGTTAAAGATAAATGTACTTAGTTACTTTTCACCACTGCACACAACCACACACGCTCACCAGTGGGACTCTAGAGTCCCACACACGCTCACCAGCGGGGCTCTAGAGTCCCACACACGCTCACCAGTGAGTCCCACACACGCTCACCAGTGAGTCCCACACACGCTCACCAGTGAGTCCCACACACGCTCACCAGCGGGGCTCTAGAGTCCCACACACGCTCACCAGCGGGGCTCTAGAGTCCCACACACGCTCACCAGTGAGTCCCACACACGCTCACCAGTGAGTCCCACACACGCTCACCAGCGGGGCTCTAGAGTCCCACACACGCTCACCAGTGAGTCCCACACACGCTCACCAGCGGGGCTCTAGAGTCCCACACACGCTCACCAGTGAGTCCCACACACGCTCACCAGTGAGTCCCACACACGCTCACCAGCGGGGCTCTAGAGTCCCACACACGCTCACCAGTGAGTCCCACACACGCTCACCAGCGGGGCTCTAGAGTCCCACACACGCTCACCAGTGAGTCCCACACACGCTCACCAGTGAGTCCCACACACGCTCACCAGTGGGGCTCTAGAGTCCCACACACGCTCACCAGTGGGGCTGGTGTTCAGAGGGTGACACCGGGCAGACCAGTGGGTCTCAACCTCTTCTGGATCCGGGCCCATCTGAAAAGCGCCCGCGACCCACCCATCCGACCAAGTGGTCAGATGGGTGGGCCACGTGCATTTTCAGAGCATGTTTGTGTTCCAGCTTGTACCAATAGAACTAATACCATATAGTAAACGGTATCAATATTCACTATTCAGTATTATACAACAGGTAGTTTCGAGGAAGCAGTCTGATTGGTTGAAATAGCCATCTACTGTATACCCGTGCTTTAACAAGCATGATGGCACACCTAATCGAAACATAAAGATCAGCTGTGCTGAGTCTCGCAGAGCAGAGCCGGCTGAGTGGCTAGGCTAGCAGTTTGCATGGGATCTTTGCATTGTATCTTAGTTACAATGAAATTGAGTTGACATGTTTTTTATGGGAAACTGTTGTATAATCGCAATATTACACTCAAGGGTGTGATTTATCATGAATATTGGCACTTCAGTGACGCTTGGGGAACTTGGCTTGTTCCTGACCTTCCTGACCGCATGACTGGCCAATAATCACGATAGAGCACACCCTCGAGTGTAATATTGCTTAACAACGAATTTCTTTTTACATATATTTTTTAATATATACACACATTTCGAGCCATACACATTCATGTACGGTTTATAAAACCCAGCACTTTAATGCCAATCCCATGTTACGATCTTTATATTATAGTACGACTCATCCGTGTCATATTTACCGCATATAGGCAGCCACCATCTTGGAGCCGGCAAAAAAAACGGGAAAAGAAGTTTCATATCGATGAGGCGTGCTCCATAGACTCCTGTATTGGCCGCGATCTTTAACAGCGTTTATCTCCGAATTGAGGCTCAGACGAGGTGATATGAGGTGAGGCATGATATTAGGAGGTCAATAAAAAACTAGCGCGAGGCTCCGGTCAGCAGATCAGCGTGTTTCATTCTACTGAAGGGTCAGATCAGCCTGTTACATGCTACTGAAGGGTCAGATCAGCGTGTTTCATTCTACTGAAGGGTCAGATCAGCCTGTTTCATGCTACTGAAGGGTCAGAACAGCGTGTTTCATGCTACTGAAGGGTCAGATCAGCGTGTTTCATTCTACTGAAGGGTCAGATCAGCCTGTTACATGCTACTGAAGGGTCAGATCAGCGTGTTTCATGCTACTGAAGGGTCAGATCAGCGTGTTTCATTCTACTGAAGGGTCAGATCAGCCTGTTTCATGCTACTGAAGGGTCAGAACAGCGTGTTTCATGCTACTGAAGGGTCAGAACAGCGTGTTTCATGCTACTGAAGGGTCAGATCAGCGTGTTTCATGCTACTGAAGGGTCAGATCAGCCTGTTTCATTCTACTGAAGGGTCAGATCAGCGTGTATCATGCTACCGAAGGGTCAGATTGAGGTGATATGAGGTGAGGGAGGATGTTAGGAGGAAATCCCTG
Organism: Protomyctophum bolini; assembly: GCF_963924005.1. Taxonomy (NCBI): domain Eukaryota; kingdom Metazoa; phylum Chordata; class Actinopteri; order Myctophiformes; family Myctophidae; genus Protomyctophum; species Protomyctophum bolini. The sequence continues at coordinate 45,060,314 of NC_137865.1, forward strand.
CGACCTCGCAGTTATTATATTAGCACTTCCGCCAGAGTCAATGGTGTGTGTGTGTGTGTGTGTGTGTGTGTGTGTGTGTGTGTGTGTGTGTGTGTGTGTGTGTGTGTGTGTGTGTGTGTGTGTGTGTGTGTGTGTGTGTGTGTGTGTGTGTGTGTGTGTGTGTGTGTGTGTGTGTGTGTGTGTGTGTGTGTGTGTGTGTGTGTGTGTGTGTGTGTGTGTGTGTGTGTGTGTGTGTGTGTGCGCGCGCGCGTATGTGTGTGTGTGTGTGTGTGCGTGCGTGCGTGCGGGGCGCGGGCGTGTCCACTTGGACATTTCGGAAGGTCGTGCAGACACAATAATAGCAACATTTTAGTGAAGTCACACTATCCCTACACCCTCTCTCCCTCCTGTTTGTTCATTCCTCCGAGTGTGCGTCTAAATGAGCAGACATTCTCTACATACCTCCGCCATGGTGTTGTCCAGTGGCAGCCATGAGGGCCACATAAAGAATCTAAATATCACAGTAAATGGCTGATAAGGGGGGATGAGCGGTGGGGCTGGGCCGGGGGCTTAGTGGACACTACCATGCTGTGCTGCTAGTCTCACGCTCTCCGGCCTAGGCCTCACTATCATGACCGCCAGACAGACATGCACGCACCGCACGCACGCACACACACATGTGCACGCGTATCTACATTCATAAGCGCAACACACTTGCATGCAATATACACGTGCACGCACAGAAGGCTCAGATGAGTACTAGGGTCAGCTCTCTAATCGTGCCGCCTGGTACCAACAGGACTGTATTTACTCAGGACATCAGCAGTGCATATACACAGTGATATAAAAACACACACGCTAGGGGGCTTATCAATTCTCAGAGAGGGAGATTAAATAGAAACACTACTGGGCCTTATCAAGCCGAGAGACAGTACGAGACTGTCCTTCCATTCATGTTCATGTATAGCGATGTGGAGACGTGGAGATGTTTTTTGTCCTGAGCACAGTGCATGTTTTCAATTGTTTATAAGGTTTTTTTGGGAAACTCCAGCATAGTTTATGGTGTTTGCGCTGCGTGGGCATTTACCTTTGTGCTTGCCGTGTGCTTTCCTCTGCCTGCTGAGAGTCAAAGTATTTTCAACTCTCGGTCGCCTGGAAGCACTGCCAGGTGAGCGCCCCGGAAAATAAGGCTACAGGTGGACACAGTGCCTAACTGGGCTGCTCAATGTCTGTCTGTGGACCCCACCTTCAATAAATATATAAATAATGTATGTACTGTATGAGTGGCTGATATGTGATATTATTATTATTATTGTCAGTTCACTGAAATTTGTCTTGCGACACAGAAGCCAAGTATGCTGAACACATATACACACAAACAACAAGGCAATTTACATACATAAAGACATGAAGACAAGAGCAATATCCACCACTTAGATTATCCTGTGGCTATACTACAACTCCTGATTAAGCCTCAAGGTCGACTGGTGGACAAAGGACCTCTTTAGTCTGACCTTATTGTATGCTGGTACACCATATCTCCTTCCTGAAGGTAGCAAGGAGATATGGTGTACCATATCACAGCGAAAAAACTAATTCTGACACACTGGAAGAAGGAAGAGGCTCCTGCATTTAAGCACTGGTTAAATGAAATGACTAGTACACTTCATCTTGAGAGAATAAGGTATTTCCTGAGAAACAGGGAGAGTCAGTTTGATAAGATTTGGCTGCCCCTTGTCCATTACCTGAGTAGAAACGATTAATAGACAGGATACCATTGATATGGTTGACTGTAGGCCATTTTCTTTTCAGATGTTTTCCATGAGCTTTCTATCATCTTATTATATAGTATGCAGTGTCACTGAGCAGTATGGGTGGGAGGGTTAAGGGATTTCATATCATAATGTTTGTAATAATTTATCTGTTCAATAAAAACATATTTGACAAAAAAAGAAAAAAAGACAATTGCGTTATAGGGCTATACCTGTAGAACTCACTCACTCGCAGGATTAAAACACAATTAATTTAGGAGTGTCGTCGTCCGTCGGGGAATCGGAAGGTCACCGCGTCGAAGTGTCTGCGACGAAAACACTTGACCGTTTTAACGCAATCCCATATGATCAGCCATCAGCTGGGTGAAGCTCTAAAAATCCCTCAAATATGTACCCTGAAAATACTCCTTTAAAGCTTCGATATGAAATGTGATGTATTTTGGAGAGAAAAAAAAGGCCATGATTTCAGTCCTGTTTAAAAGATGTCTATACAAACCTTTCTTTTCCCTTCTTTTTCTTTTCCCCTGAAATAACATTCTGGTTTTTCTGGCTCTGTGCCCCTGCTATGCTCTCTGTACAGTTGAAATAATGGCAGGGTAATGAGCAGGGTACCAGGCACCACACACACGTACCCCCTCCAGCACGCAGGTGGTATGATAGAGAAGCTGCGTGGTGTCAAGGGCTTATAAATGCCATAAATCTACCGTGTTGTGTGTGTGTGTGTGTGTGTGTGTGCGTGTGCGTGTGCGTGTGCGTGCGTTAAAGTACCTGGCAGGTCTAACTATATAATGGTACTGGAATCTGTGTGTGTTTAATGAAATATGACTGTAAGAGGAACATTTAGCTCACTCACGTGTGTCTCTGTCTGTATTGGACATTTTGTGCTGGGCAGACTCTCCATCAACTTCAAGTCTATTGGCACAAGAGTGCGGGTGAAATTATTTTCCGTGAAAGTTTATGCGTAGTTCGATCTGGAGAGGACGGGGGACCGGGGGGTATTTAATTGTGTTTTTGGCATTGGAAATGGGAACATAGAATAGAGATTACATTTCTGTTATAGCCTTTTAGGCCTCGTCGTGAAAACGTTCACAGGGCAGATATAATATGACAAATAACTGAAATATATACCAAGAAATGATTAATTATATACTTTAAAAAGTATATAATTACTGATCTACAAGCATTCTACCAGTCTGTTTCAACAGAGGGGACAAGAAACTCAACACAAACATAACATACACAGGAAAATCCTTAACTCTTAACTCCTTAACTCTCAGAGTTACATCGACACTCAGGATTTTACAGTGCAGTATAAAGTTGCAACGTATATCGATTTAAGTTTCAATTACATTTTGTTCTTTCCTCCACAGCGGTGATAATTTATATCAAATGGCCTCTCAGCTGGAGTGCATGGGGTGGAACCCTTCACTGGCATCGACCATAAAGAGGTAGGAAATGTAACTGTCATTTTATCTGTTATTTTTCTCACCCCATCGGTCTGTCAACTCAAACCTCGAAGCAGGTATTGCAATGAAAGGCGACAGGAAACATGCAAAGCATGGAGGGCTCTGCTGTGGGTTAGTTTCTGGTCATTTGCAGTGCATGTTGAGTGAAGGTCAGAGGTTTTAACATATAAAACACATATATTTCAGCAATGCTTTTAATTCAGGATGTGAACCTGTGAAGTAGAAACTGTTTCTGTGCCCATTATACACAGCTACAGCAGCTGCAGCAGTGAGGTTTTAATTATAACGCAAATTAAATTAATATTTATACCGTTGAATTGCTAATGATATTGACTTTTTCATTGTTTCACCAAAATAAAGCAATGTGACCCATTTCAGGTCAGTCTAAAGGCTGCATATAGTAGAGCAAATTTGTGATATGAACAAATTAATATCTGTACAAAGTATTGATTTAGTAAATGAAAAAAACTAAATGTGTGGTTATTATTCTAGTCTTGTGTCGGTGTGTCTGGGGACACCGTTTGACAACGGCTGGTTTGGATCCTATATCCTCTCATGTCTGGTTAAAGAATTCAGTTGCATTTCTTACACTCCATCCTCAGAGTAACTGATCATTCATTGTGCTTTGTTCTTAACCCCCATATGGTTGAGAGGAGTCCCTCAGGGCTCTATGCTAGTGTATTCTCTGTTTTTGCTCTACATTTATCTTTGCAGAAAATAGCAGATCTACAAGCATATGCGTGTAAGCTTGTAGATAAGCTTGTACTTGGGTTTTTAAGTGGTTAAAACTAGGGTGGGTTTCCTTCAGAGTCCTGTTTGTCATACAGCATTCTTTCTTTCTCTCTCCCGAACCTCTCCTTTCTTTTTGACATGATTAATATGTTAAAAACATATTAAGCCATGTTTATCATCGCACCATGAATAGGGAGCTCCGATAGATCGGGTATTTTAGCCATGTTTGAAAATTATATAACATTTACCGGAAGCCATTTTTTATCTTTTGGAAACTTTTGGCTACAATATAATGCCACGGCCGTTGGATGCCATAAATAACTGTAGTTTAGTAAGCGTTACAATGTCATGGTGACCTCCACAGTCCCCTACTGGGCTGGGCCTGTGTCCGCTCACACATAGCCTCATGCCCCAGACTGTCTTTCATCACAAGTGTCATGACATGTGTATGTGCGTGCATGAATTCTTGTGTGCAGAGTTTTTGTATGCGCGTGCGTTTGTGCGTGCGTGTGTGCGCGCGCGCACGCGCGTGTGTGTGTGTGTGTGTGTGTGAGTGAGTGTCCAACAAATGTTATTTCATGTGCATCTACACTAGTATGGTTGTTTTATTCAATTGGATATGTGCCACTCACTGTGCACACTAGCACAGTGTAGGGCTAGAGTGACAATTCGAACTGATAACCGACATAATCTGGCTCATATAGGTTTATTGATCAATTGATAAGCACTGAAGCAGGGTTTTTTATACTCTATAAGTAATCTAATTTCTTATTGAGTGCATAACGAATCTACACAAAAAAGTCAATTAGTCTGATGCACAATGGTGGATTACAAAAAAGTGAAAGTATGTACATTTTTCGTAATGGAGGTAAAAGTTTGAAATAATCGTTGTGACTTAATTTATTGTCATAACGCGCAGCCCTAAATCCTAATGCAGAGTGTGTGTGTGTGTGTGTGTGTGTGTGTGTGTGTGTGTGTGTGTGTGTGTGTGTGTGTGTGTGTGTGTGTGTGTGGAGGGGGATAGTGGCAGTGGGCTCAGCTTCATTAAATCAGATATGAGAGCTGTGGCATTGTTGAGCATGGTGATTGAAGAGGCCTGTTAGGGGTCTGTCTGAGGCGTACATCATTACTCACATGACTGATCAGGGAGGCCACGATCCTTTTAATCACACACGTCACATTCAGCTCTATTTCTAGTTTCTAAGCACTTTTATCGCCTCCCTGCTTGCATGGCATGTGGAACACCTTGATGTTTCTTTGGGTTTTTTTTGCAACTAAGATACTTTGTTTTCAGAATCTTTGCTTGTTTTCAATCAAAGTAAATCAAAGCACTTAACCTTCTGGTGTAACTAAAGTCTGATTAGATGAGAGTTCAGAAAACCTCTTTGTAAATGAGAACGAAATAATGATGGTGTTTGGCTGATTGTGTGTGTGTGTGTGTGTGTGTGTGTGTGTGTGTGTGTGTGTGTGTGTGTGTGTGTGTGTGTGTGTGTGTGTGTGTGTGTGTGTGTGCGCGCGCACACACATATTAAGCTGTCTTGTTTATTAAAGGGCCTATAACATAAAATTCAACTTTTTCAATTATTTTTGTGGTTTTTTTTTAGCTCCCCTGTGTATTTTCTATCCCCACAAATATGCAATTTTGAACAATCAGGATTTCTCATCATATAGGGGCTTTTATGGAAATTGCTCTCAGGAACAGCTCAACTAATTTGGTCGTATTTGTGATGTCATCAATGTCACCCTACTTTGTATAATTCCTCATCTCTTCAGTCTTCAGTTCCAAATTTGCATTTCCACTTTGTTTACAATGTCCGCCATTGTTGATTTTCCAAGTTGGCATGGAATGGAAACAAGCCTGTGTTTATAGCATCAGTATTATAATGACTCAAATATTAAATAAGTTGCATATCAACACCCCCACCACCTCAGTACATTGTGGTACTGCAGCTAAAACAGCTTCAGAAGCAAAAAGTAAATGCCATGAACTGCTTAATATCAGAGTGGTGATTTAGGCTCAAACCATTAGAAATAAGTTCGAGGGACATAGACAATATGATATTAAATATTAAAAACAGTTTTAAAATTCATGTTTTACAGTAATACCTAGTTTTGAAAAGATAGCCTCTAATGTCCTACCCAAAAATAGGAATGTCAGATTGAAAATGCTTAACAGCTGAATGAATGATCAGTGAGTGAGTGAGTGAGTGAATGAATGAATGAATGAATGAATGAAAAGAGTTGACTAACGCAATGGAATTAATTTCCCCGAAAAGATTTACAGCACGCATCGTCCACTCGCTGCTGCTCAGCCAATCTGCCGGGTTGGTTCCTCCTGTCCTTGGAACCACCATCCAGGAGACAAAGAGGACTTTATTAACCCATTCTGAACGGGAACCCGTTTTGGTGTTCGCATCATGTTATGCTTTAGCTATTGAAAAATAGCAGATCTACAAGCTCATAGCGCGCCACCGAGTGGCGCGCTATGAGCTTGTAGATCTGCTATTTTTGAAAAATCGAAGAGCGACTGACATTTTTAGAATCTGATCTCAGGTCAGAATGGGTTAATCAGACCAGTGTGTGTCCAGTGGAAACCTCGTATGAATCTGATCTCAGGTCAGAATGGGTTAATCCTCAGACATACTGTATACTCAACAGGATGCAAACTCCCCTCCTCGCCGCGTCGTTAGCTCCACCGCCATATAACACGTTTTTATAGACAAGCGCTTTCTGTGTCTCTGCGGCGTGTTATCATAAGATGATATGAGAGGAAAGGTTTTGCAGCTGTGTTAAAACAGACAATGGTTTGTTCTGCTCCCTGCTCCCTCAAACCCCCCCAAAACACTCACAGAGACACTGAAATACTCCTGTTTTGTTTGAAAAATTAATGAATTTTACTGGCTCTGATAAATCAAATGGTTTCGGGGAAATACATAATTTTGGAAATAACATAATGTGCTCAGTATTGCATGCTGTACTATCACCATGATATAGTGTATAAAACATGTACTATCATCATGATATAGTGTATAAAACTATGATTATGTGAATGAGAAAGAAGTATTTTTGGTAAATGTTACATCCGGAGGTGTCTCGTTAATTTAGAAAATATATTTATTGGGCGTTATGCTATTATGTTTATACACGCACGCACGCTCGCTCACGCACGCATGCACGCACTCACGCACATACGCATGCACGCATACACACACAGTCACTCAGGCTCACTCCCTTGAAAGATTGCAAGAACAAATCTCTGAAATTGGATGGGAAAACATTCCTCGAATGTATTGTTGTTGATCGTTCATTGTTTATAGTCGGCGTGGGTTTCCTTTGTGCGGCGGAAGCGCAGGCAGTCACGCACGCATTCATAGTGATGGATGTACAGTAGTGTGATGTGTGTTCACATGTCTAAGCACTGCAGCATTGAATAATACACGTTTTACTGTAAATCTCTCTTAATTTCTGTTAATCTCTCTCATTCTCCCTCTCTCACTCCTTCTATGTTTTCAGTCATGGAGCAGGTTATGACAGTGACCCCATGCTATACAGCTGTAGCGCGCAGTACCGCATACACACACACGGAGTCTTCAGAGGCTTACAGGTAACGCACACACACACACACACACACACACACACACACACACACACACACACACACACACACACACACACACACACACACACACGTACGTTCAATGTTGAGTACATGTGCATGCATGACAGTATACAGGGTGCAAATCGACCAATGACAAAGCTTCTAGGGAAATCTTTGAATGCAGATTGTCCCTAGATGTGTCACAGAGACTACATTTTTTTCGGAGCGCTGCTGGCTGTCTGAATACCAAAAATAATTTAAAAAACGTCATTAAAATGTTTACATATTATTGCTTATGCATGGTAAATTGTGCAAACTATGCAAACTTCATCCATATAAGGCTGCTGGTGAGAGAAGCATTGTTGCAAGAAAAACAGATAATTTAAAACACTAATAAGTTGGAGAGCCTGATGCAATGACCAGGATTTGGCATTTATACGAACCAGGCGACTTGCGCAGACGCATACATGCAGAGACACATACTGTACCAACACAGATAATGTACATTGAAACATCTTGAAAGACTTGTTTCCACGGATTCATTCTAAAATAATTTAAAAAAAAAAGATTCAGCACATGAAAACAAACAGACACGCATTGCTGTAGTACTACACGGGGTGAAGATACGGTTTCCATGCAAGGTTGTAGCCTACATATTAATAAATCATTAGCGTTTAACCCATTCTGAACGGGAACCCGTTTTGGTGTTAGCATCATGTTATGCTTTAGCTATTGAAAAATAGCAGATCTACAAGCTCATAGCGCGCCACCGAGTGGCGCGCTACGAGCTTGTAGGTCTGCCATTTTTGAAAAATCGAAGAACGACTGACATTTTTAGAATCTGATCTCAGGTCAGAATGGGTTGATCAGACCAGTGTGTGTCCAGTGGAAACCTCATATGAATCTGATCTCAGGTCAGAATGGGTTAATTACTGTCTGTCAGCGGCTCTGGAGGACAGCAAGCGGAGATTCTCCAGACCTTCTCTCAGCCCACAGTGGGACTTTCTGCAATCCGTCTTTCTTACGGCCGGGGTCCATTTCACCAGTGGGCTGAAACTGGCGTTCTTCTGCTCTCGTTTTTGTTCATCGTCGTAAAGAACTGCCCTAAAAGAACTTACCAAACTTACAACGAGATTTATCAAAGCTTGACAATTCTGTGTTTGATGGTATTTGTTTAATAAAAAAAAAAAAAGGAAAAATATGAACGATTGGGTTGGTTGGTTGATGATTTTCTTGAAATACATACAGTAGGATGTCGTTAACCCATTCTGACCTGAGATCAGATTCATACGAGGTTTCCACGGGACACACACTGGTCTGATGAACCCATTCTGACCTGAGATCAGATTCTAAAAATGTCAGTCGTTCTTCGAATTTTTCAAAAATAGCAGACCTACAAGCTCGTATCGCGCCACTCGGTGGCACGCTATGAGCTTGTAGATCTGCTATTTTTCAATAGCTAAAGCATAACATGATGCCAACACCAAAATGGGTGCCCGGTCAGAATGGGTTAATACATTAGACTAGAGGCACAGCGATTCCCGGCCTGTGCCAAAGGCAATATGTGGCAAAATAATTTCAGCCTTGTTGAAAACTGGTTTTACAGTGTGCGACAAGTGATTGATGACCTATAAACTCAACGAAGGAGACCACGAGAATGGAGTTTCTCAGCGATCTATACACAGAGCGAGATCCTCATGAGTTAGTTTAACTCTGGCAGTATAACATTGACCACTCAGAGTTAAATTATGAGGATTTTTCTGTGTAATTAATTTTTTAGGATACAATATCCACGCTTTCACCAAATGTAGTTACATACAGAATCACTCATCAAAGTCACTTTTCAATGAACACATCTTGGCTTTAGATCTTCACCCTTTCACGTACTCCATCAGATGCCTCTGAGTCTTCCAGTAGAAAAGCTTAATTGTTACTTAATTGCCGGGTGTTAGCTGTATTAATTATACCAGCACTCACCCCTGAGCCCCTGGGGACATTATGCTGAACACTGTGGAGAAATGAAGACCAGATGGGCAGGAGGGGGAGAGGAAGAGGAGGAGGAGAGGAACAAGAGTAAAAGGGGGAGTGGAGGTACTTCACGGAGGAAGAATTGAGAGTGGTGCGCGCGCGCAAGAGAGAGTAAACGTGGAAAGTTAAAGGGAGACAGGGTAGCTTAATTTATAGGCTACTCCATCGTACGGCGGTGCCGCTTTGTGTATGGAGACATCAGTATGGGAGAGATGGTGACGCATAGATAGAAGTCTAGCAGTTCTCTTACTGCCATATCCTGCACTGAGAGGAGTTACAGGGATACAGCGATGGTAGGACTGAAGTGTGATGGCACGGATATGGAGGTGATGGTAAACGTAACCTTGATCTAACTTCATGTGCGTATGCTATACACAGTAATGTAATGTCCCTCTAAATCAAACATTATTAAAAGAAAACGCTTTTATTCTTATTTAATTTCCACGCCATCAAGTTTCCACGCCAACAAGTTCCCATTTTTATGAGAAGATTTTACTTTGCTATAGTGTTGTTGACACCTACCTCTGTATGTCGTCAAAAATATTAGCGAGACGATTATGAATTAATACAATTCCTCCAAAAGAACACGTAAAAGGTGCTCCTGGGCGCCATGGGATTTCATGGAGATCATGTTAATTAAGTCCTTGGTGTTACTGTTCAATGAGTTATGTCTTAAATTGTGATATTATCATTATCACACGCATACACACGCACATACGCACGCACACATACAAGCACGCGTATACACACATGCACATGCACGCACTCATACGCCTGCAAGTACCCTCCCCCTGCTTATAGGAACCCTGGTGGTCTTTCTGAAGGCGTGACTAACAGCTCCCACTGAGAGGCCATTAGTGAATGCAGTCAATCTGAGTATCATTTTACTGCTAATTCACTAATGATTATAAGACCATTTTAATATAATGACCTCCACATGCCAGACAGATCTCACACAATTATTTGTTTCCTGCTGGCTGGACAGATTTAATTGTTATTTATTTCATAACTATAGCTCAATTACAATTCACTGGTTTAAAGATGGAGTGCTGTGATTTTTGTCCACCCTAAAACATGATCATTAGGTATTATTATTATATGAGGAATTTTGTTTTCAATGTACAGTATTTATTAAAATGTCATTTTTACGTGGACATGACCACTTGCTGTTGTTCTATGATAAAGGGGGAGGGGTTAGGGGAGGAGATGATATTGTGATGTCACTATATCACTGTTTTTTCCATTGGCAAGATTTCAGCCTCCAGGAAGAAACCCTAAATAGAAAGGGAAGACATCATTGCACATACAGTAACAGCCACACCAAGGGGTCTAATGAAGTACTGTCACCTCATAAACACATGAAAAACTGGAAACTACAAATATCACGGCACTCCATCTTTAATTGGTTTCTCTCACTGTATACAGTTTTCTTTGGCAAATTCATGTTGTGTTGAGTCCTCTGTGTTCAAATGATTTGGTGTGTGTGTGCGTGGGTGTGTGTGTGTGTGTGTGTGTGTGTGTGTGTGTGTGCGTGCGTGCGTGTGTGTGTGCGTGCGTGCGTGTGCCCTGAACAGGATGTCCGGCGGGTACCTGGCATTGCCCCAGCCATTGTGCGGTCAGAGAGCAGTGAGAAGCGTCCATTCATGTGTGCCTACCCTGGCTGCAACAAACGCTACTTCAAACTGTCCCACCTTCAGATGCACAGCCGCAAACACACAGGTGGAAGCAATTCTCCCTGCTTTTACCATACGTTATCATAGCATGTGTTGTGTACAGGTACTGTATGTGCTGACTTATATAATAAAACATTCTATAAAAAGTGACTAAATGCATTCACAAACTGTACAACCTACTGTTCAAGAGTCATAGGCCAACGTGAAAGGCATCATATTCATCACCATGTCGTGAGGCAATTTTTTTATTTTTTAAAATATCTTCCTTGGCCTACTGGGAGTGTGTGTACAAAGTTTCATACCGATCGGTCCAACGGTCCCGGAGGTTAGCTGCTCACAGACACACACACAGACGGACGGACAGGGTTGAAAACATAACCTCCGCCCCCTGGCGCAGACAAAGATATGGGCATATCGGTATCGGAAAGGTCTCAAAGTAATCCCAATTATTTTCACTGATATTGATGATGCGATAATAATCAATCAATGGCTTTGTACTCGCAGAGCAGCCAGTCTGCCTGTCTCTGTCTTTTTATGCGCGTCAACTGTTAGTGGGGAGGTGGCTTGCCATTAGAGGGAGGGTTGCCATTTACTTTCACCAGAAAAGGACAAAAAAATTGTTTAATATAAATATAATATATTGGTATCGGAATCCTGTATCGGCCCGATATGACCCTACAAATAACCGGAGGTCGGATACAGGTCATAATTTAAATTTCAATCATACATGTGTCCTCTTTTTGGTCTCAGGAGAGAAGCCATACCAGTGTGACTTCACAGACTGTGGCAGGAGATTCTCTCGTTCCGACCAGCTCAAGAGACATCAGAGGAGACACACAGGTTGGACTCTTCATCCGCGTATAACTCCCCTTTTCTCTCTTTTCTTTCTTTCTATTTGTTCTCTCTTCTCTCACCTCTGCTTAGCTCTTTGCAAAGTGTGCATGACAGCCTTCGGGAAGGGTGGGGGGGAGTGGGGGCCTGGGGGAGGGGGGTGGCGGGGGTTCAAGGGGCAAGCTGTGACAACGTGTCACGTCATCATACTGTACTTCATACTGTACACACTGTACTTCCACTGATGTTCTTCTTCATGAGCACTTTGAAAAGTTTGCTGAGAAGCTGGGCATACTTTGGAATGGCTTCTCTGCAAAGCCTCTGCTCTACTATGTTTCTCTGTCTCCCCCTGTGTGTGTGTGTGTGTGTGTGTGTGTGTGTGTGTGTGTGTGTGTGTGTGTGTGTGTGTGTGTGTGTGGCACGTATGTGCGTGCGTGGCCGGGACGTGTGCTCGATTATGTGCCTGGACTGCCTTGTGCATTTATGTGTGTGCGTGCGTATGATTGTGTGTGTGTGTGTGCGTGTGTGTGCATCCATGTGTTTAGGAGTTAAACCGTTCCAATGTGAGACGTGTCAGAGAAAGTTCTCTCGGTCTGACCACCTTAAGACACACACCCGGACTCATACAGGTAAAACAAGTGCGTAAACTTTAATTTTTCCACATCTTCTTCATCTATTGGCTCATTTGACATTTCAAATGTTTAGGCCTATATGCTATTGTCATTAAATATAGTAACAGTATACACAAGATATATGTTGTATTGTATTATTGGATATAAATGCCCAGCCTACGGCCTCGGGTTATATTTTCGGTAAGGCTCTCATCTTCCCACTCAGCTTATCAACCAGCGTAATGATGACTAACATTTCTCTCATGTTCTCTTTCTCTCTGTCCCAATTCACTCCTTCCTCTCTCTCTCTCATCCCATCATTATGATTCCTCCATTCCCATCTCAACCTGTCCTTGCCTCTCTCTGTCACTCCTCTGTCCCTCCCTGTTCTGTCCAACTCCAACATTTCACTATACCTTCCTTTTCTCATGTGCCATCACCTACCTTTCTTTCTTTCTTTCTTTCTTTCTTTCTTTCTTTCTTCTGCCTCTTTCCGTGCAGGTGAGAAGCCATTTAACTGCCGGTGGCCCAACTGCCAGAAGAAGTTTGCCCGTTCGGATGAGTTGGTGCGACATCACAACATGCATCAGAGGAACCTCACCAAGCTCCAGCTGGCCATCTGAGGCACGCACGCACGCACACACACACACACACACACACACACACACACACACACACACACACACACACACACACACACACACACACTTTTAACCAATCCCCTTTGTCCTTCTGTGTTTAACAAATAAGGGGGATCGGATCTAGCTCACATAATATTTTTCTTCAAATAAATCCAACTTGATGTGACCTTCGGAGACAGATAAACCAGCCTGCTGGCCGAGGTCCAGGGAGCTTAGAAGTCTTTGAAGCCTCCCCACACACACACACGCACACACACACACACACACACACACACACACACACACACACACACACACACACACACACACACACACACACACACACACACACACAAATAAGAGTTGTTGAAATTCATGATAGTTTCGATAGCAGAACACATGGCTCGGTCAGATACCCATGTTTAGTGACCTATCAAACACAAAAGAGTTTGGAGACTAAAAACACTGTCATACTGGGAAACAAACTGGCCCATAGGCTACAGGGGAATGACCTGAGCAGGCACTGGTGGAAAGTGTACTCACCGTTTTTACTTTAAGTAAAAGTATGAAGTCTATGAACACTGCAATGTACTCTATTACAAGTAAAAGTCCAGAATTCTAAATGTACTTGAGTAAAAGTACAAAGGTATTGGCATCAAAAATGCACTTAAAATGATGTATGACGTAAAAGTAGGCCTACTCATGCCGAATGTCCCGTTTCACAAGTTTATAAAAGAAAACATATTTTGGAAATAGCAGATAAATAGCAGACACATTGTGAGCTTGTGGATCTGATATTATCAAATGAAGTGGTGAATGTATGTTTTTGTTTTTTATCCATATCTTCAAAGTATCTGGTAACTAAAGTTTTCAAATATAAGTAGTGGAGTAAAAGTAAAAGTATTGACAATTGGAAATGCTCAAGTAAAATACAAATACCGGTACCTCAAAATGACTTAGTTACTTCCACCACTGTGAGCATGCAGGTCACACAGTCTCTCGTTGTCAGCTCTTTAAACTCTGAAAGAGTCTTTCTCCAAACAGTTCCATGCAGCGATAGATAGCTCATGCTGCTGCAACTATAAGAACTGCTATACCTGGCCGGTTATAATGGTCATGGATAACACGGTGAGACGTGAGGGAGAAATGTATCATATGTTTCATGGCATTTAACCCATTCTGACCTGAGATCAGATTCATACGAGGTTTCCACTGGACACACGCTGGTCTGATTAACCCATTCTGACCTGAGATCAGATTCTAAAAATGTCAGTCGCTCTTCGATTTTTCAAAAATAGCAGACCTACAAGCTCGTAGCGCGCCACTCGGTGGCGCGCTATGAGCTTGTAGATCTGCTATTTTTCAATAGCTAAAGCATAACATGATGCTATCACCAAAATGGGTTCCCGTTCAGAATGGTTTAATAGACATCAATGGACCAAGAACAATTCCAGTCCTTTAAGGCCATGCATCCTGCTGTGCATTTCACTATACTGTCCCACAGTGTAATATCTCAACACCTTGCCCAAAGATTGGTCATTGTATATCAGAGTACAGCAGCCGGCTGCCGGTGGACTTTCACTGCACTCTGATTAACCACTTGAAACCTAGCTAAGTGGTTAACTCATGTCCATATTTAAGGTTGAAACAGATGTTTCTTGAGTATTTAGTTTCTTTGTTTTCTTTTTGTAAATATGTTCATAATTCCACAGTATCTCTAGCTTGATATTGTTTAACATGTTTTATAAGACTTATTTATTGTCATACTTTTGTGAATTAAGACCTTTTTTTCTCCACTGGAATGATTGGGGAGAAAAGGGGTCTTATACCTGCGACAGAATTAGGTAATGATGATAGTTTGTCATTCATTGCTGTTTTCATGTTGAAAACAGTGAAAGTATACAAACTACAGTATAAGTGTAGGATATTTCACTGTTTTCAACAGTTCTCACTCAGTTGTTTCATATTAGAGCTTGTGATAATTGGTGTTTTGTCTGGTGTTGAGTAACACACACTATCTTCTCACAAACATGCTTTTTTGGCCTTCATTTAAGAAAAAGCTGCAACAACAATGTAAATATTTTCATTTTGAGTAAAGCAAGATTCGCCTTTTTCCCCCTAATAGCGCAGAGTGCTTTTCAAGCTAAATCCCCCGAGTGTCTTGTCTCTGTAGTGTGTAAATATTGCTGGACTTTGGCAGTGTTTTGGACACTGCGAGCTATAAAATATGTCTTCTAGGTCACACTGGCTCTGTGGCCAAGACATTATGGTCAAGATGTAAATAATAGTTCTTCGCCATGGGAACCGTTTTCATGGGGAATACATGTAATTTAACCGTTATAATTTAGCTGTTGAGTTTATTTGAAGGATCCAGGAACTCTTTGTATTTTCTTTTCTTTTTTTTAAAAAATGAAGTAATATTTCATGTGTCATAAAACACCAAAAGTCAAGGAAACATTTTCATTGTTTTTCTCCACCCCTTTTACTTTTAAGTGTAAGATAACAGAAGGTTATGGTTTGTTTCCTGCTGTGTAAATGTATTGTGGTTGTTTTTATACCGTACGAGCTTCCGTGGTCTTTCTTGTGTTTTTACATTAATGTCCCTCATTATCGTGGAACTGCACAAAGTGGATGATTCGTCAAACCTTGATAGGGAGTGAAACGCACAAGCAAATAATATCCACATTACAAAAAATTCATCAAAGATTGCGAGCCGGTTAAAGTTACTGTAAATGACTGATGTCACAGTACCTTATGCTATGTCATTTTGCAATGTGTATGGAAGTTTTATAAAAAACATATAGCTGCAGTGTGTATAGATACTGTAGTATGAAACGGACTGCACACATGATCATTCTCAGATATCGTCTAAACATTGTGTTCTGTTTCTCTTGCATCTGTATTTTTCACTTACAAATCATTCGAGAGCGGAAAGGAAAATGGGCATAAGATCTTCTCTTGGAGTCTGTGTGTGCACATAACTACAGGAAACCTTTTTGAACCAATATCAGTCTTCTTTAACCACTGGTGGTAACTTCTTCACCACTTTTCAACCTATCTTCATATAATTGGTCCTTACTAATGTTCATGATAAAATAGCACACATTTTTTTCTACACTGTCTGTGTCTCATAGGACGGCTGTGGGCAGTTTAGAAACCCGTCTTCCAGTGACGACATCAATGGGGAATCCAAGTGTAGCGGAGTGGCTCACAGCCTTACAGCCTGACGGCCTCAACAGTCTAATATCTCCAGGTTCGATTCCGGGGTGTTACATTGGTGCCGTGACCCGGATGGGGTTTTCCCCGTGGGAGGAGGTCAAAAGGGGAGTAGTGAGTGTAGCAGAGTGGCTCACAGTCTCAACGGCAGCCTGATGGCCTCAAAAGTCTAATATCTCCCCCAAGATATCTAAGGCAATTGCCTTTGGCTTAGTGAATAAGATGTTGGCGTTCCATGTGGTTCGATTCCTGGGTTGTTGTTACACAAGCTAGTAGAAACTGCAGGCTTTCTATTCCTGAAATGTTACTATGCTATAATGGAAGCCATCATTCTCGTGTGTGTGTGTGTGTGTGTGTGTGTGTGTGTGTGCGCCCACAGCCCTCCTATGAGACAGAGTGGGGGGGGGGGGGGGGGGGCTGGTGCTATTTTATTTAAAAATAAATGTAAGGACCAATTCTATGAAGATAGGTTGAAAATTGATGAAGTGGTTTAGGCCTGACATCGAAATAAAAAATAATCTTCTGAAAGAATATATATTCAAAGATTTGTGCTGCATTTTCACGATTTTTCAAAAATAACAGACCTACAAGCTTGTAGATCTGCTATTTTTCAATTTCTATAGTATAACATAATGCTTAGTTAAAACACCAAAAGGGGTTCCCGTCCAGAATGGGTTAAGCACAATGTATAGTTCATATGCTTTTATGGAATTTCACCTATGGCAATATTCGCTTATAACATTATGCCCAAAATAGGGCCCCCAGGGTGAAAACTTACCTGACACTGATATGCAACTCACATGGAGTGACCACTGACCAGTGTCTATAATATCAGCATGCTACAACAATGCATTATTTTGGGGGGCCCCCACACCACACGGTAACTCGGGGCAGCTCGCTGGAACCGGGCCGGCACCCAGGGCGTGTTCCTGTGGGTCTGGAAGTTCTGGGGACCCCCCAGGGACAGCCACACAGAGTTACACCACTTACTTCACACGGGTGTGATTTTCAAGGTATTATTCAGTATAATTTCCCTTTCATTCTGCACACTGAAAAACAATAAAAAGGCCATTGTGATACAGTGTATTTAGTGCAGCATTTTGCATTATCTTGCTGTAGTCAACGTGATTGCTATACTGTACAACAAGGCCGCTTTGGGTTACGAGTGAAGTTACAATAACTTACAATGTTGACATAAACACATGCAGTCTAACCATAGAATGTAAAATAGGGTGCGTGGTACCACACAAGACGTGCACACATACACGCACACAGATACACTACACAGCAAAAATCATGAGTGTTCATTTAACTCAACATGGATCTTACAAGTCTACTCTTAAACACTCAGGACTTTTCTGTGTGCCCATCGGCTTTACTCTCTTTATCTTCCCAGATTCCTCATCACATTCTTGGCTCTCTTCTCTGTGAAAAAAAGGAGCTGAAAGCCAGATAAAAAAATGAATGTGTTTTCTCTCAAACTCTCTTTCACACTTTCCCTTCCCTCTCTAACCCATCACCTCTCTTCCTCGGCTATCTTTCATTCTCTGCTCTTCTGCTTTTCTGTATAAAGCTCTTTCTCTTTCAGTGAAAAAAGTCCAATTCTTTCCCAATGACCATTCCGTTTCGACTGCAGTAAAATCCTGAGTGATAATTTTACTTAGAAATGGACCCATATTAATACGGCTTACAGTCTTACACACTCGGAGTTAAATGAACGTCTCACATACATAGTGAGTAGGGTTTTCTTCTGGACAGAGAAAGCTCACTGTAAAACCCTCAGCAATGATTTAACTCTGTAGGGCCCTGTAAGGGTTACCATTTTCATTTTGTACACGCTCTGCAAGATGCAAATGAACACTGAGGATTTTACCGTGCAGAGACAGAGAGCACCAGAGATAGATAAAGAGAGAGCAGAGACAGCGGCGTTTCATGTGTGAGCTTTTATCATAAGTTTAGCCAAAGTGTTAGTGTAAATCAGATGATGTGTCCAATTCCCCATGGTGGAAATCCCCTGAAACTCCCCTGGTTCTGGCTCAACAGTATGTCTCTCCTGTCAGACTGGGCCTATATCTCTCCTCTCCCTCCTTCCTTCTCTTTCACTCTGGTGTGTGTGTGTGTGTGTGTGTGTGTGTGTGTGTGTGTGTGTGTGTGTGTGTCGGTGCTCCGTCTCTGTCACAGCTGCATGCCGCTCAGGCCTTTTGAAGCGAGGTGGCTGGTCTGTGTAACTGTAGTACCATCCACTTACGACGGTCACACAAACAGACGCATGCATCAGTAAACGCTCTACTTTAGGGTCAGATAGAAAACATGGATTCTCTCAGCTGGACAAATGCGTGGCCCTTGGTAAATCGCTGAGAAACATCAGATAGCATGCACCGTTACAGTGACGTGTAATAGGAAACAGCGATACTTCTAAGAACTGTGCCCTATGGGCTCGTTGTTTGAAAATGAACAGGGGAGCAGAACGAATGAAAGTTATTGTAGTTGTTGTGATGTCAATTTTTGCAGCTGATTTATCCTGACTTATTTGGCTCCCCTCTGGGCTTCTGTCATTCTAATGAACCGCAACGTCATGCTTTCTTTATTTCTGTAGATAAGAGTGGAAAAGGTAAATCGTCAATATTGTTTCAGAGGCCCCCCCCCGGGCAACTTTCCCATTCTGGTCATAAACCTTTTGCATAAAACAGGTGGAGAGAGATGCGTGTGCCTGTGTGTGTGTCTGTGTGTGTGTGTGCCTGTGTGTGTGTGCGTGTGTGTGTGTGTGTGTGTGTGTGTGTGTGTGTGCCTGTGTGTGTGTGTGTGTGCGTGTGTGTCTGTGTGCGTGTGCGTGTGTGTGTGTGCGTGGGTGGGTGCATGCGTGAATATATGCGTGTGTGTAATTGAGAAACAGGCAGAGGAAGAGAGAGAGAGAGATAACAAAGAGAGAGAGGAGGGGGGGGGGGGGGGTTACTGTGTGGAAATACAGTTGAGGAGGGAAGATACTGGATGCTTGGGTCCTGGTACGGCTCAGCACAACCCATTCCCCTGGAAGCTGAGGACACGTATGTACACACACACACACACACACACACACACACACACACACACACACACACACACACACACACACAGGAACACACAAAGTGGTGCTGGAACTGCTCAACAGTCATGCAGACTGCATTCCTTCAGTCGCTGTCAGCGACTGAAGGAGTGGTTACATTCATAATGAAATGTCGACGGAATGCAACAACACAACATTATAGCCGGCCTACACAAGCACGTACATCACATGTCACAGATCTGGCTGATTTACCAAAGATATATTGAAACCAATATGTTGAAATGATAAACGACTTCGAGAATGATTCCAACACAACAAAATATATCTTTTAAATCAATGATATTGATTAGTCTGATTAACCACTTAGCCCTGTATTTTACCTTGTTGTAGGCTACAATGGTATACAAATAGGCCTACTGAAAATAGACACTCTGCAAACTGTGAGCTTGTAGATCTGCTATTTTCGCTCACTTTCACAAAATAAATCATTAATTGTATTTGAGGCTATTAAAAGCTTTAAGTTTAAATAATAGTGATATTGATTTGGAGCCTTAAATTAATCCTCTACATTTTGTGTAGGAGCTTAAGTCAGCGGTTGTAGTACACATTCAGAGTTACAGATCTCATCATTATATCATTATTATCCATGCATCATTTGACCAACAACAACTAAATGTTGGTTCTAAATGTTCTAATATGAGAAATACGGTAAAATAAACATGAAATAAACATGGGGCGAGATATCCGTGCTTTGGGGCGAGATATCCTGCACGCTTTGGGGGCGAGCTATCCACGGCTTGGGGCGAGCCGAGCCGTCTTCACTTTTCGAAATTCCGGGTCCATAGCTCTGGTCCATAGCGTTAAGGACTTCTCGGGTGTCTGACCCGTGCCCTGGCAGACGTTCAGAACCAAGAGTTCCAATGAGGAAAGCAAAGCAAAGGAGGAAAACATCTATTTGGTCGGTATGAGGATTGGGTGGTGTTGTAGAGACGGACTCTACCGCCACCTTGCGTTTGACACTTGTAATAACGTGCAGGGTTTAGGGCTTTGATACGGCTTTGACTGTAGCCTCGGTCCCAGGCTTACTTATCTGCGACTGTCTGCACTAGATCAGATCTATGTGATTGAATTGAACATCAAAAGCAATAACTGAAGAAAAAATATATAAAAATAGAATATAATGGTAAGGTTTATAATGTATGTACAGAAGGAAAAAGGTTTATAATGTATACATGTAAGTGAACAGGAATAAGGGTGGGCAGTGGGCACTAAAACATTCATGGGCACTAAAAGGAAAACCGCATGGGCATGGGCACAGTGCACTTCTAGGAAGAGTGGGCACTATAGAGACATCTGGGCAGCAATACAGAGTGGGCATCAGGCCAACAAAGAGATTCTCATTCTGTACTGATCATTCTTGTTTTTTATGTTAATAAAAAAATTTATGATTTTTTTTGGGGGGCACCTCAAGAGGGCGCCGTTGTTGTTCATATTATGTTTAGAACAAACTATCTCCACTTTATTGAGGAAAAAGTGAAAAGTGTGTGACCCTAATTAGTAGTTTGTGTGTCATGTGTGACATTCACATTTCAGTGACATTATTGCTGTCACAAAAATGTCACACACAAAAAACAATTAACATTTACAACAATGGCTCAGTTCTCGCAGTCGCTTAATTGGCCCTGGCCTGTATGGGCCAACCTGCGGCCACGAATGTAAATAATTTTTGTTTACAATACAACATGACGTCTGAGTGCTGACAAACTGGGGTAGTAATGATGTCAATGAATGGAGGCTCGACCCTGACGTCATACGTATGACAAGGCTGTAAAGCCCCACCCGACCCGGAAGACTGACTGTGCACGATCATCCACGGTTTACATGCAGAAAATCTTCTCTAAAACGTAACGGATCATACATATGCCTATAGTCTGTCATCTGTCGATTTCAAAGGTGAGACTTTTACCGGATCAAACGGTATCCCGCAGTTGACATACATTGGTGAATATGCGTATCTTATTTTCGTTACGTATTGATTATAATACGAATATGTAACAAAATATAGCTGTGTCATAGTGGCTTTGTTATGGTTCATACATAGCTTCTGCGTTCATCCTCCGAGTCCTGACGAACGTTCGACAATTTGATATTATCAACCCATCGCACTGGTTCTCATCCTGCGGCGAAGTCTAAGACAAGGTATATAACACAAATAACAATGTAACGTTGACAGTTGGCACAATGGTAGAATGCCATGAGGCGTTTCTGTCTTCATTGTCACTGTCACCAAAATCTGTGTGCATCGATCGCAGTCATTATAGAGGACAAATGGGCAATATATTGATTACATAGATAGATGCCTTTCCTTCACACCTTGTGTAGTAGCGTAATGACAAAAAACACTTATTGAGATTGCAGACTGCAAATCGATGACAATCGATGTTAACAACAATCGTTAACAGGGCAGTTATTGTTCTCAATCTCACATGCTGCTTTAATTTAATACTAGTTTCTGACTGGTACAAGAGAAACAATCATGACATTCAGCAGTTATTATGGAAGCAGAAATGTTCAATAATTTAGAAAATGTAATGACAAATGCTTCTCAAATCTAGCACTGCTGATTGTACCATGCCAAAGGATTTAGACCAACCTGAGGAGAGAGGAGACAAGGAGGAACCAAAGGAGAAGACACCAGATGCTGAGGAATTGGTGCGAAAGAGAATTCGGGCAAATACCCCAAGCCCACACAGAGGGAACAGTCCTCAAGGTAAGTAAGGGTTAGATTAAATACTTGTGTACTACACAAGCTGTAATAACAAAGCATAACCTTGAACGAAGCAACAATTCTTATAGAATGTTGTCAATAGGGCTGTTCCAGGCCTAATTTCTAAAGGCAAAATCTTGTTTTGATGTTTAGCATTGTGAAACAATTGTTTATGAGTGAAACTGTGTATTCATATACTATTGATGATCATTTAAGTATTTCTTTCTGACCTCTTTCCTCCCAGCAAGCCCTCCCAGGTTTGTGTCAGTGGAGGAACTAATGGAGACAGCCAAGGGAGTCACCAACATGACTTTGGCCCACGAGATAATAGTCAACAAGGATTTTCAAGTCGCACCTGTAGAATTTCCTGACGGAAGGTGAGAGTGGCGAATCTGGCGATTACTCGATGGAAAGTTGGAAACACATTCAGTATTCGAGCAAATACATTTATTAGACCCAAAGTCAGTTAAAATATTCTAGTTTTATTGGAAATCAATACATACAAAAAAGCATGATCCAAATCTGTCCATGACTTTGGGTGCATCTGTTCTTAAAATTTATTTCTGAGACATGTGCTTCATTGGGCCCCTGCCTGCACAGGATTCATGCAAGTAGCAAACGATGCAAATCAACCCCAACTGGTTATGCAATACTCATTGTGTATACCCGTCTGTCTGTATCCATTTTATGCCCATACAGTATATTGAGTTCTGTGTCAGACATGGCCAAATATGGAGTCTAGGCCAGTCTATTTTGTCACCTTGGCTGCCACATGACATAATTTCGGATAGTAATTTACTTACAGAATAGTAATTTCGGGGTAGCGCCCCTCAACAACTATATGCATTTTTGTTAATGTGTGTGCATAACTAATAAAGCCATTTTCACAATATTTATCTGTGGAACCGAGTCAAACTAAATTGAATCCCTCAACTAATACATTTTCTAAGTGCTTATCAGGGTGGGGGTCACTCACCAATTCAAATATGATTATTTTGGGCGGGGGGTCACTGACATAACTGACACATTAACTGGTTTAGCCTCCACCTCTACATGACATGTACTGTATGTAATTACTGACCCTCCTCAATCCTTTGTCCTTTGCATAGTTTGGAGAAGAGGGTGAAGGAGATGATGCACAAAGCATTCTGGGACTGTCTGGCGGCGCAACTGAGAGAGGATCCACCAGCATACATCTCTGCCATCAAGCTGTTGGCAGAGATCAAAGAGGTCAGGCCTTTTTACACACGCTCGCACGCATACTGTATATAACCCATTCTGACCTGAGATCAGATTCGTACGAGGTTTCCACTGGACACACACTGGTCTGATTAACCCATTCTGACCTGAGATCAGATTCTAAAAATGTCAGTTGTTCTTCGATTTTTCAAAAATAGCAGACCTACAAGCTCGTAGCGCGCCACTCGGTGGCGCGCTATGAGCTTGTAGATCTGCTATTTTTCAATAGCTAAAGCATAACGTGATGCTAAACACCAAAATGGTTTCCCGTTCAGAATGGGATAAGGAACAAATTCAGGCAAAGGAAATGAAACGGTCCTATACTCTTAACCTGTTTCTGCGTCCACATCATCCTTAATCATTTTACTCATTTGTCTTTTGAAGAGTGATTAAGATGTTTCAAAGCTCTGCCATATTTGGATATACAAAACAATCACTCTATCCTCCCTCCCTTCCTGTGCTCATTCATTGCTTATTTATTTTCTTTGTCCAACTTTCCTTCCTTCACTTTGTGCTGTCCACCATTCTTCCTCTCTAAGTTTATTTTAAGTGTTCATTCATTCTCTCTTCTCTCCTCATGAAGTCTCTGTTGTCATTGTTGCTGCCTGGCCATGCTCGACTCCGGACTCGCATCGAAGAGGTCCTGGACCTCCCTCTGATCCAGCAGCAGGCAGAGAACCAGGCACTTGACATCGGTCAACTGGCCCATTTCATTGTGGGGATGATGGCCACCCTCTGTGCCCCACTCAGAGATGGGGACATTCGGAAGCTGAGGGCGACCACTGAAATGGTGCCTCTGCTCAAGTAAGATGAAGGAGACAACCTAAAGATAAAGAGACAATTTTAGCCCTATTCCAGGTCTTTGTACAATTTATTTGAGCTCCTGCAACGTTATGTATTTTTTAGCACAGAGTAATGTCTCTACTGTAGGTATGTTTTCTGTACAGTGAACTTGTCCTTGCTGCTGATTGCTGATTTCCTTTTATTTGTTTTCCCACATGGTGTTTGAATCTCATTTGTTATACAAGCGAAACACAAAACATCTGTTTGATGAAGTATGACAGTGGCTTCAGTTTATTTGAAGATAATGAAAAAAATCTACACATTGGCTACAGAAATGAAATAATCCAATAGAGAGCTACACTCTCTACTCTCTATAATGAGCTTACTCTCTGTCTCTTAATTTCACATTTATCAGCCACATCATAAATTATGTTAATCTCAAGTCTCTTTTCCTGTATGTCTCCAATCTCTTTCTTTGACTGTCTCGTTTTCTATCTATCTATACCTCTCTCTTTTAGAGCTATATTTTCTGTACTAGACTTGATGAAGATAGACATGGCCAACTTTAACTTGAACAGCATTAGACCCCACCTGATGCAGCAGTCTGCAGAGTTTGAGAGGAACAAGTTCCAGGAGTTCTTGGAGAAACAGCCCAGTAAGTAAGGAGACTGTCATCCATATCAAGTCATGCGGTGTATGAAACAAAAGCACAGGACTTGTGTCTAATTCGGCGTTGGGTACCGGTTTTGTCCAACAGACAACCAAACCTACAGTAGAAAGGATGTCACATGCGATTGTGTTCAAACACATTTGTTGTTTTGATGTTGTTTAGTTTGCTTGTTCTAGATTTTGCTATTCGGTAAGTGAGAGAGCCATGCAGAACACAGTCGCTGTTTCCTCAAAATCTTGCCTCAGGTACTTAACTATTATGCGCTGTAGTCTATGTAGAAATACTGTTGTAATGAGACAGTCCTAAGCAGCCATAAAACAAATGAAGAAAACAACAACAACCTACCGTAATTTCTGGACTATAAGCCGCGGCTTTTTACCCATGATTTGAACCCTGCGGCTTATACAACGGTGCGGCTAATCTATGGATTTTTACACCTAACGCAGAGCCATCGAAGGCTCTGAGCTAACGTAACGGCCACTAGGGGGCCACCTGCGGCTTATAGTCCTGTGCGGCTTGTATACGCGATTTTCCCTAAATTTGGCTGGTCGGCTTATATACAGGTGTGCCTTATAGTCCGGAAATTACACCTGGAAAGCTTCCTTGCAATGAGACGGTGTCTTATCTGAATAAATTCCACTTTCATGACTTGTGCATGCATGTGATTCTGAATTTATTTTGGAGGTAGCTGTGTAGACTAATTCTGAATATGATCATCACATTCTAATTGCTTTTTCAGGTGCATTAGACTACACTGAAAAGTGGCTGCAGGACACAGTGGGATGTTTGAGAGAGGTGGCTGCAGACAGTGTTGGTGCAGCCTCAGCCAACCCTCAGGCTCTGCTCCCCCTCAATGTCCATAATAATGCCTATCTGCGCTTGCTGAAGTGGGACCACGGATCAGACCCCTTCCCAGAGGTAATGAGTGACTTGAACCCAAGCCTGCATGTTGACTCCTTTATGCAACCCTGTGTCTCCTAATCTCTAATCACTTCTTTCTATATTGTTGCTTTCGGGCGATATGTATAATTATCCAAAACCTTTATAGAAAATGGTCTTATGTTCCAAAGGAATGAATGTATGTAGTTATTATTTAGTTACAAGCTTGTGAGTGTTAATGCTTGTCAAAAGTATTTATAAAACCCACAGTACAGACAGACTTTTTGGCATCCCTATTTTGGTCACGCCATAGGCAAAGAATAGCACATAACAAGGTCATAACCTAAATCGCAATGTGAGCTTGTAGACTGGCTATTTTCACAACTTTTGCACAACACTGTCATTTGTATTAACTAGGGTGAACTTTTCTTTTCTTAAACATAAAAAGATTAAATATGTAGGTTTCTGCTCAACAGTGACTATACGTACCGGTATATACATTTGTGACTTAATGCCTCCCCTCCCCAGACAGTTCTCATGGACCAGGTTCGGTTCCAGGAGATGCAGTGGGAGGTAGAGCAGCTGGCGCTGTTGTCGTCTGTGCTGCTCATTGTCTACACCATAACAGGGGAGGCCATCTCAGGCCTGCCGGGACTGATGGACACCCTGAAAACCACTGTGGCTGCCATGCTCGTGGACATGCACACGCCGTGAGTACCAAACAGTCATACGCTGAGGAGAATAGAATACATCTAGGAAGCATACACTTATTGACTCATATATGGGAAGGGAAAGGCACACATCTAAATAAACAAACAAACACTAGTAATAACACATGCAGTTGGATTTAGTTCACACTTTTGTGAAGTGTTTAACATAATAGGATTTTTTTTGTCCACATCTGTCCTGCATATACAGTAGCTTAGCCCATATTTATCAGAAATCGATATACCCAAGACTTGCTGTCACATAATGAAAATAATAGATATATATTGTTTGTTCCTAGGTCTTTTAATGCAGAGGAAGCCTTAGCAACCATTGGAGAGGGACTGTGTGTTGAGCTGAGTCGACAGCTAGACCAGCATGGCCACTCTCCATTCTCGACTGACCGACAGAGCACCTTAAAGGGACAGATCTCAGCCACAGCCCAGCCGGACAACACCGTCCGCAAGCTAATGGGTAATCGCAATGATGCCTATGACTGACTTCCTTTCTGCGTGATTGTGTAGTCACTAGTCAGCAATCCTTTCCATCCTTAGTAAAAGCTGAACATAAAATGTGGGCTACTGATTCTGAAGTCTTGAGATTATACCTAAATTACAACCGCAATTTTGTTTTTCTGCAACTCTCCCCCTTCTTACAGATGCTAGAACCCAAAGTTACCTCCTGGCCTACCTGGAGTCCAGTCAACACAAGACTCCTCCTCCCTTCCCCGGCGGGCTGGCTCCGGTTAGCAAGGAGCTGAAGGAGCTGGCCGTTCGCTTCAGTCGCCTGGTCAACTTCAACAAGCTGGTCTTCTCTCCGTACTACCAAAGGATTCTCCAGGGCGCACTGCAGGAAAAGGATTAACCGAGCAGAGACTTGAACGGAAACAGAAACAACGGAGGGATTGGAAGTGTGGTATGGATTTTCTCATAGGAAAGGATTAGGATGAGAAAAAGAAGGAAAAAAATGCTATCGCTGGTAACCATCTCAGTTGCATTCACTCAGTGTTGCTATTTTAACCCAATGTTCCTTGGAGTGGTTGCACTGTGACTGTGCACCACTCAAAGAACGACTGACATAGAAACATAGCCTTTTCAGAAAAGTGTCAGGATTTAGAAGACATTTATCGAATCGTTCCCAGGTCAAAATGGGTTAAAATAAACTCAGACCTCAGGTCAGGATAGCACACTTGTTAAAAGAGCACCATTTCTCTAGCATTTGCTTGTGTTACATGGGTACAGTAATATAAGTATTACCAATGATTGTATTTATAAAAGACATTTTAAAACTAAAGAATGTACCAGACAGTAGTTTACAGTCTGTTTAGACAGAAATTGGGAGGACGTTTCTAAGTGGTGTTTCAAAAAAAGGGAACCAACCGGTGAAACGGCAATAGAGAAATGGGTATCAAAATGACATGATGTTGTGGACCAACTTCAAAACGTGTATTTTTTTGTAACTTCTTTGGTTAATTGTTTATTTATGATGGCTAATCATAACGGTTTGTAATTATTTATATTTGACTAGGACGTCTTTACGATGCGTTTGATGTTGATAGTCGATGCTTGCTCTACACTGGCGTTCTATATTAAAAAGGTTATGGCTTGTCAATCACAGACTATACATAGATGATGACATGTATTCAGTGACTCAAAGTAAAATTAGCGCATTCATAACACATTCAGTGACTGACTAAACAAAGGCCCCTTTTTCATCTGGGTTGAACCAGTTTGGTTATTCTTTCCTGCCTAATATAGAGGGTATGCGCGTGACATCAAGTGGCAAAAAAAACTACTTTCTAGCCTTGACAACCCATGCATCCAAACAGAAAAGTCCTATCTGATCCCGTTAAACAATGTTAAACTCACTTTGCATGTTGCTTTGCCACTCACTTTAAGCATGCGCATACCCTATAACCTGTTCAGAGTGTTTCTGAAGTACTGGAACCAAAGATGTAGGTTCCAAGAATCTAGAACGGAACCAGTTCTAGAACTAAAGTTATTTAGGTGTAAAAGGGGCCAAACTGCACTGATCATTTGAAAGATAAAAACCATGCACTGGGATACTTGTCAATAAAGCTGTTGTTCCCTCTTAAAAAGCAATGCTGTTTTTTATTTTTCTTACACCACTACCCCTTTGCATTTCATGGCTGTATCCCGATTTATTTTCACACATAAGAGAGGAATTTCACAAAGAAGTGGACTGAATGTCATTGATTTGATTTGACAATTCTATTACACTCGATATACAAAAAAGAAACCAGCTATACCTGCAAAACATAGGGTGGACAGTAGAGGGAGCCAGAATCACATTTGTTATCTGATACCAAAGCAGTGGTAAAAGAAAACCTTAATATTTTCTATTTACCACCTGTCAAACCCTACTGGGTCTATTTATATTTGATGAGCTCATCTGTCATCTCTATCGGCTCAGAATTGTATTATTGTATTGTATCCCCCCTTGGCGAGATAAAATACAGATATTTATTTATTTATATATATATATATATATATATATATAAAATTGTATTATTTTAACATGGAGACAAAAACAACTCTAAACTCCTCTCTCTCTCTCTCTCTCTCTCTCTCTCTCTCTCTCTCTCTCTCTCTCTCTCTCTCTCTCTCTCTCTCTCTCTCTCTCTCTCTCTCTCTCTCTCTCACTCGCGCGCACGCACGCAAACGTCACGTCACTCACACACATTCCACACATGCGGAGAAGCAACAAGCTAGATCGACAGCAGCAGCAGCAGCGGCGGGCACCGCTCGGGGGAACAAGCTATAGGCGTTAATAGTTTTTTAGCGACGCAAAAAGTTTACAAACACACTTTTCCTCCTACTAAACGATCACAGGAGTCGCAGTCTGTCGATACCAACGACACACGAAGGAGACGCGGACCACTGCTGCCCAGCAGAACATCCAGTTCTGTGTTATTTTGGACCTATTCGTATCGTATGTGCGGAAAGGAAAACTCTCGTCGTTGAACAAGATGGCAGCAGCATCAATGCAGGACTGGACTGTGGTCTGGATCCCTGACGCTTCTTTGGACCAAGACATTTGCTGCTCTTACTAAAAGGTATACATGTTCTTATTTAACTGGTCGAACTGTTACCGATGGCCACAATGACTTCTACCCTGTGCTCTTGGCTGTAAATATTCACGGTGTCGGTATGTCGCTGTGGCGAAGCCACAAATGACACATAGCTTCGGGCTAGCTGCTGGTGTGGCGTCTCGCTAAAGCTAACCTAACTTTGCTTCCTCTCTGGTGGTTGTTCAGCAACGCATTTAGCTCTGCAAAGCTAACGAGCTAATGTGATTTCAATAACATGATATAGTTGGTAATAAGTAGGCCTGCGTGTGTTGTCACTTAGTGCGTTTGCTTTAGAGTAGACGTTCGTTTTGTGGAGGAGCTGTTTGTTGTGTGACAAGGAATAGAAGAAGTTATACTGTAGGTGCCAGAGAGCAGTTTCAACAGGTGTGTGTATAGGTTGCTGTTACCCTTCCCCCAAACGTACACACACGACACCCATGTTTGCTGCTGTCTGCCATGATTGATTGATCAACGACAAATTGCAACCTACAGCTGTCAGCCTTTTACAACAGTCAGTGACACACACACACACACACACACACACACACACTCTCAGAGGTTTTCAACCTTTTTCATGTCAAGTTCTGGTAATCAAGGTCCATTATTTATTCAGCATTTATTTTGAGCCACTGACCACCATTTGATGAGATTTAGCCTCTCAGACCCAACATTAAATAATGTTTGTTTAGCGTTGTATATTGATGTGGTGCGGCGCCATAGGGGAGACAACAGGCGTTGGATCAAAATAATCATTATTCTACATTGTGTAATGGTGTAGACTTATTAGCTTAACAATAATTTAACTTGAGAGAGCAGGTTCATTTGGTTTCATTTTACACTCTCAAGAGTTAAAGATCTATAAGGATCCATTTGGTTACAACGTCTATAATTTAGCTAGGGACCACTGGAACCCTCTCAAGAACCACTAGTGTTCCCCGGACCACTGGTTGAAAACCACTCTATATGTCAGGGCTCATAGTCTTGCAGAGTATCAGGCTACCTTCCTTGGCTGTGAGACAACAGACGGTCTGTGTGTCTGTTTGGACGCCCATTAAAGACAAACATAGATTAGCCCTATCTCCAGCTGTAAAGTGGCTTATTCTCATGCCAGTACGGTTTGTCATCAAATTAGTCGCTCTGGCTTACTCATTGCCAGCTGCTGTTAGGAAGCACAATTATTTAATCTACCCAGCCAATATGGACAATGATTTAAAACTATGTCCACGACTCCACGTACACTGACTATTTTCTAGGTTTAGCAAATGAGTGGAGATTTAGGGATGGTAATCTTTCCACTAGACAAAACAATTTGGCATAATAGAGGGATTCAGTTATACCTTCTGTTCGGTATAATGTGCCGTTTAACAATGATGGTTGAATAATGCAAATGCTATATTACTTTTATTTCACCTGCTAATAGAAGTTGCCAGGCAGTCATTGAGGGTAAAGTCAAAGTGTGCAATTGCAGGGCTTGTTTCATGTAGACATAGAGACACACCTCTCCCTCTGCCTGTCTGAGCCTGTGTGTATAAATATCTAATAGTTAAGAAGACTGCTCCAACTCACTACTTATTTGAAACAAAGCACCTTGCACAAGACAACCAGCATCAGGGTGTATAACACGAGAACGGGCACATGCTTAATTCATTTTGTTAAACTAGAAGTATGCTATAGTGCCTAATACTATTGTAATAGAGCCTTCAGCCTGAGCCTTGTGCCTTAAGGCAAAACTTGCTTTAAAATTGGGCAACAGGAAAATGTACTTCTTAGTTGATTAGATCTCTTATCTGGTTGATTTGTTAATGTTCAACAAATATTACCTAAATGTTCTCACAACTGACAGAGTGTCAATGACGGACATGGCTGCTAAATGGGATGGAGAATTTACTTAGCCTCTCAGCAAGATGTCATTGTGCTGTAATATGCTGTGAGGATAAAAAAAAGAATTGGCTGCCTTGTTGTTCTCACACTATTTTCAGCCAAATTCACAGTGGTTTGGTTCCGCCATCAGTTTGACAAACTTTGAGGGACTGAGTGAATCTGTCTTGGTGCAGAGATGACTGTGAAGTTGTTGGCAAATCCCCAAGTTAACACTTTTCTCTTAGGCTTGGAATTCATGTAGGCTGTGTGAAAGCAGGGTTCCTGTTCTGTTTCTGTTTGAGTGTTGTTTACGTGAGTGAGAATAAAGTTTTATCTGTGAGAACTATAGGAACTGTCCGCAAGTAGGACTTATTCTCACTGCAGCAAGACCTACTGTAGGTTAAGAACTAAAAGTGGAGGCAGTGTAGTTATGTTTGTGAGCTCTTGGCTTACTGTAGTATTTGCCTAAGTATGGGTTAGCAAATTTGACCCTTCTGCTCAGTGGTGGTCAGTGGTCACATGGTAAAAGTGGCGAGTTACGTGTTGCTGAGTCTCAGGCTGAATTTATGACCCGAGTGCTTACTGCACACTTGACTAAACGGCCTAGCTAGCTAATATGGCAAAATGAAATCATAGTGTTTCTCCGCATGTGCGAGACTAAAATGGCAGTGAGTTTTGCATGGCTCCCTTATCAAGCTTCTGTAGCGGTTCCCCCTGGGTTCTGCTTGCTCGACAGTTCTACTTTGTGTGAATCTGACACTCTAGCGTAGTTTGTTTGCAGGGACAAACTAATGATGTGATGGCTGATGGGGTTCCCCCTCTCTTATTACTGTAGGCTGTTTCCCTTTCTGCGAAAGGTGACACGATGGCTGTGGCTCAGCTGTGTACTGGCCTTGGTGGCCTTTATGACAGCTTTATTTAGATTCTAAGCTTGCTCAGTGGCAAGAGAAAAAAATAAATGCCCTCAGGGTATAAAGGATTTGCCCCCTAGCTTCAGATATAGGCGACACAACTAAATTTAGTTTTGTCACACATCTCTCACTATGGAAGCATGTTGTCAAAGCAGAATCCTAGTTTCTTTAGCGTTGGTCATACTTAGATGAGGCAACAACAAGCACATTGGGTCATAGAAACTGGATGTCACTGGCACACCCTTCAGACTAAGCCAACTTATTTTGGCATTGTAAATGCATGTCTGCATTTTTAACTAAAGGAGAGATTTGTTGACCCAGAAACGGCTCTGATCTATATATTATTTTCACTTTCTATCTGAAATAACACTGCCACCACCACAATCACCACTGTAGCTACACAATGGGCACATCACAGCTTTTAAAGTACCTGACTGATGACTCACTGTATACTTGACATGTATTGCTGACCATTTTCCAAAGCACTGTAATTTGGTCTACGAGAGAGAACCCATTGTTTTCTATTCATTTCAGTACAGTTTAAAAATAAACGTGGACGTATTTGAAACTCGCTTGAGATAGGTAATCAAATTCAGCACACAAAATGTAATTTCACCGTTGCGGTTGAATACATTTTAAAGTATCGCTCATTTTGAAAAGCCTAGCTTAAAATAGTATCAAGCTTGAGGAACCGAATAGAACATGGGGCCACTTCCCCATTGAACTCAATGGACGCAGCCAGCCGGCCGCCCTGTTCTTTTCTGTCGCCCAATTGCTTTGGATGGTGTCCTGAAGCTCGATAGAGTAAATGATTGATTTACCAATTAAATTTAAATGTCTGTGACTTAGGGCATTGTCTATTCAGTTACATTTGGTAGTGTGACTTTGATGTGATTAGACCAGTATGTTCCTTGTTGTCTGCTGGTGTGGCCTTTATCCAAGGCGCTTTACATAGATTGTGCATTACA
This sequence comes from Protomyctophum bolini, assembly GCF_963924005.1. Taxonomy (NCBI): domain Eukaryota; kingdom Metazoa; phylum Chordata; class Actinopteri; order Myctophiformes; family Myctophidae; genus Protomyctophum; species Protomyctophum bolini. Next base: position 45,093,756 of record NC_137865.1, read on the forward strand.
TTCACCCATTTTCACACACACACACACACACACACACACACACACACACACACACATTCATACACCGATTGCGGCGGAAGCCATGCAATGTACCAACCAGCACATCGGGAGCAATTTGGGGTTCAGTGTCTTGCCCAAGGACACTTCGACCTGCTCTACCTCCTGAACCACAGTCGCATATATAAAATAGACAGTGTTTGTAAATTCATGCATCCTTGCCAAATAAAAGTCTGGCCAAGAAAAGTCACTTTAATAATATAAGGTTTGGATGTGCAATAGTTTGCAATAAATCTTCTCCACAAAAACACATTTCATCATTGTCAATAAGATAAAGTGTCGCAGCCGAAAAGATATTTGGTGTGCAACTGCATTGCAACAAAAGTTTGTTAGAGTAAAAACGGACAGAATGGAAAGCCTCCATTCACTTATTGTTGCAACCAACCTGTTTGTAGAACTACGGTTAGGTTATGCTTCAAAACTACTAGCTGTACCAAGCAAGTTTGTTTTTCTCTTCTCTTCTCACTTCAGGTATGGCCTCACAAGTTCTGGTCTATCCACCACACCTGTACCCAGCCCAAACAAGTGCCTTAGGAACCATCAGCAGTGAGATCAGCAGACGTACACGTGGACCCCACCGCGACACCACCACCACCAGCAGAGCTTTTCAGCAACGGCCCCCAGCCAAGACATATGTAATTGGAGTCAACTACGGCATTGCATATCCCAACAACGTCATCCCATCCTCAGCTGGGGCTGAATCACAAAGGCCTTACAGAGAAGTCCAGGTGGAGGAGGGGGAGGAGAGGTTGTTGTGGACTAGAACGTTCCAGAGCAAGGAGGAGTCGACAGACACTGACATCCAGGGGCCTTTTTGTCAGACCCGAGGCCTACAGGAAGTGAGACTTCGCCGGGACAGCGGCGGAACCCCAGCAGGCGGAGCGGGGAGTGGCCTGGACTGCGGGCTCCTGAGGAGGGCCTGCGTCGCAGCAGAGGAGGAGGCACGCGAGCAGAGGCGGAGAGCAGGAGACTTGGACCTCCCAGACAGCACAGCCCAGAGATGCCACTGGCTGTCAGGTGAGGCCACAGAAGAACTACAGCGGGAGAACCACTGCGGGGGAGCCATGCAGATAGTGGAGGACGTCACTACTCTACCCCCACTTCCTCCTCCCCCCGCCAACGCTGCCATGTTGCAACAAAGCAGCGCTGGGAACGACACGCGCGGCGACAACAACGCCAGGGTGGGAGGGGGCGTGGCGGCCGGGCCCGCCCAGGAGATGGAGGCGGGAGTTGGCAGTGCCACGGCTGGTGCCGGGACAGAAAACGGTACGGTCGCGGCGGGGTCGGAAGCGGCGGCGGCGGCCGGGACCACACTGGCCAGGAGCAGCTCGGCGGACGGGGACTACCAGCTGGTCCAGCATGAGGTCCTGTGCTCCATGAAGAACAGCTACGAGGTGCTGGAGTTCCTGGGCCGCGGGACCTTCGGCCAGGTGGTGAAGTGCTGGAAGCGGGGCACCAGCGAGGTGGTGGCCGTTAAGATACTGAAGAACCACCCGTCCTACGCCCGCCAGGGACAGATAGAGGTGAGCACCGCTGTCTTTGTCTGTGTGTTCCTCTGGGACAAGTGCTGGTAACAGTACTTGGATTCTTTGTTTGTGTGTTTTTGTGTACTCGGCTCGCATTCTTTACTTCAGTGAAAGTATCAATACTGTAATAATGTAGAAGTCAGGAATTCAAAATGTACTTGAGTAAAGTACAAAAAGGATTGGCATCAAAATAAAATGTAATAAAATTACTCATTGTGCAGATGCAGAATGTCCCGTTTCAAGTTTTCAAATGTATAAAAATCTTTAGAAAAAATAGATCTACAAGCTAGATCGGATATTTTCAAATGGCCAAAAATGTATATAGGGCTGAAGTGGTTAATGAGTGCGTCGAAATAATAATCAATCTACAAAGTTCATTATTCTGTATATTGACTACCTTTCCAATAATCGACGAGCGCTACGATACGTTTTATTTGAATAAAATTGGTCAAATCAACTAAATCAATTATTTTATACTGTCATACAGCGACGTCACGCAAAAATAGATGATCAACAAACTCGCTATCTGACATGTTTGAGCTTGAGATCGGCTATTTTCAGTGCTTCAGAGTTTTTGCTACTGTAAAAAAAAAAACGGATTATACAAAAGTCTGTTATTTCGATTAACAGTTGCACCCCTAACATTCCATCTGATGTCCTTCCTGTCATGAGCTCTAACCCTGTTTTCCCTGCTTTGTGTTTGGCCAGGTGGGCATCCTGGCCCGGCTCAGTGGTGAGAACGCCGACGAGCACAATGTGGTGCGGGCTCTGGAGTGCTTCCAGCACCGCAGCCACACCTGCCTGGTGTTCGAAATGCTGGAGCAAAACCTCTACGACTTCCTCAAGCAGAACAAGTTCAGCCCCCTGCCGCTCAAAATCATCAGGCCCGTTCTGCAGCAGGTAAGACATGGATGTCATGAATGATGTCACAAATGGAAACACTTTGCACGTGCACGCAGCAGTGCGCACGGACGTGCACTGCACACGGTGCAGACACAAACACAAGCGCCCCTACACACATCTGCAGACAGACGGGTCATTGACATTGAGACCGTTCCGCTTTAAAGCATGTCATGTCGTGTTTTGTCACATTCAGCTGCTGGAACTGCTAGAACTCGACAAAACATGCCAGCAGTGTTTTGGTGGTGGAAAAATGAATACAAATAAAGTCAGAAATGGGGGCAGACTGGCAGTAGATATGCTGATAGGCTGACATATGGTACATGTGTGGCTGTGTGCACGTACCGTACTGCAAGTAGAAACAACAACCTGAATAGCCTGTGTCAGAGTTTTAATGTACACATAACTTCAGATTCAGAAAAGCTTCATAAAACCTCATACTTAAAGGTGGTTTACGTGATGTAGGTTTTGTAAAAAAAAGAAGAAGAAAAGAAAATATATATTTAAAGGTTCGATCCCTATACGCTGTAATCTCTCTGTTATGAGCCAGGCTCCTGAAAATCTGAAATGAATAATGCGTGAACTTGTTGGGACGCATTAACGGCAGGCATGCCGTGTACCCTATCTGGTCCCCTCATACATAGCTGAGGAAATGCAGCAATAAACCCATGCCTTCTACTTATCAACTTTAGCCCTGGTGTGGGTCAACATTCTGTGGAAAGAAATGCATTGCAGTGCCTGATCTGATCGCCATGTCACACGTTGTAGATTGGCTATTTTTTGGTGAACATATATGGTTTAAAAATGGAGAAAAGGAGGGGTATAGACCCCTGGGGGGGGGGCCCAGGTCAACATCCAGTCAAGTAAAGTATACAGATTTTAAAAATTGGTTAATGTGAAACCTTGCAGGTGGCGACGGCCTTGAAGAAGTTGAAGTCTCTGGGTTTGATTCACGCCGACCTGAAACCAGAGAACATCATGTTGGTGGACCCCTCCAGACAGCCGTACAGGGTCAAAGTCATCGACTTTGGGTCAGCGAGCCACGTTTCCAAAGCCGTCTGCTCCACGTACCTACAGTCCCGATACTACAGGTGAGGAGGACGTGTGTGTGTGTGTGTGGTGGGTACTGAAATCTAATTGGGATTTTAAAAAGCAATTTTACATGCCTGACAAGAAGAACCCAATGTAAATGTTATTGGTATTTAGAGATGTTATGATATTACATCACACAGCTGGTCGACGTGAGTAGCGGGACTCACGTCTGTGTGTGTGTGTGTGTGTGTGTGTGTGTGTGTGTGTATGCGTGTATTTCCCACAGGGCTTAGCATTGGCTTGTCCCGGCTTTATGTATTTTGGCTTTTCTGCTGTTATGTAATGTGAACAGAGAGCAACATAATAACCTGCAGACTCTCGCTGGGGTCTTGTTCCACGGGTTCCACTCGTTTTTTTGCCCAGGTGGGTGTGGTTTTGAGGTCGGGGTTAAGGTTGGGCATAGTGTTTGTGTGAGGTTAGGTACCGTTAGGTTCCTGGAATCCTTGTTTAACACCTTGTCGTCCTCTCCATACCCCTCTCTCGCTAATCAATATGCTGTGTGTGACTGTTCGCGTGTTATCCGTGTCGAGGGAGTCACACCCTGAACTGCCTGCTCTTATGTAACGCTGTGTGAAGGAACGCATGTGTTTATTACAAGGAAGGCATGTTTCATAGCCTGGGATGAAATGAAGGGGAAGTTCCTCATGTAACGCAGCTGTCTGCATGGCCACTGGTTGCACCTATAGACTCCATATAGACACCTCCTATATGGACAATAAGACACACAAATAATAATTTGTTGCTTTGTTTATTGATTCATTTGTTAATTTATTAATTATGTTTTCATTCATTAATTGTTTTCAGTAGTAGTAGTAGTAGTCCATGCTTAATTATGTTTTCATTCATTAATTATTTTCAGTAGTAGTAGTCCATGCTTAACCCAGGTCATTCATTCATTCATTCATTCATTCAGCCATGGCGACTCTCTTCCCCCTCTTCATTCTCTAGTCTACCCTGGGGCGTAACGTGTTGACACTGTGTGTTGAACCGTGCTGAATCTGGAGGTCATTTTTCAAGGCAAATGTCTCTCAAAAGCTCTCTCTATACATGTTTCCTTTTCTTTTCTACCACAGAATAGCAAGCTGACAATGTTCCTCCTTTGCCACCAATCATTTCAGCAAGTTGCAGCAAGTGCGGCCATAACATTTGAACTATCGTTAACTCGTTAACTCCCCAAACATTGTGCAATCGGCGGTAGCCGAAGCACACCTTCCCAGGTTTCAGCTCGCACAATTAATTCATGCATTCTACATGGGCTTATATCAGAACATGACATGGGTCCAATGTCTGCTGGTGTCTCGTATTATAAAGTACATCCAAAGAATGAACATGATAACAAACAGATTCACAAACCTAGAAAGTGATATTCCTTTAAGATGGTGAATTCTACCTCTAAGAACAACTCGTTTAAAAATCACATTCCTGGTTTGGGTTTACTGCATGCATGGAAGCCAAGCCCAGGTCTCTCCACCCTCTGGGTACGGCCTGTTTGCTATGGAGAATGTCAGCCTACTTTCCAGCAGGGAGGTCTGCCCCTCTCAGACAGACATGGGGAAATGCTGCACCCCACAGTATGTTGCATAACGTAAAGGGCCCTGCTCCGCTGATGACCCGATTAACTGTGTGAGGGTGTTTACCCGACCAGACTGAGATCATAGTGTTGTTTAAAAGGGGGTAGCTACGACGTAGCTGGCTATTGAAGTGCAGGGAGGTCAGCGAGGACATGGAAGACTGGGGAAGAATGTCGCGTGTAAAGCACACATTTAGACACAGGGGAGAAAAAAAAAAGAAATTCAGACATTCCTTTGTGTGCGTGCGTGCGTGTGTGCACATGTGTGCATGCATGCTGACATGTGTCCATTCAGCAGCCGCAAAGAAGGGTGGATACTTGGGCTAATGTTTGTTACAGACTGTACTTTTCCATTTTGCCTAACAACACTCACTCATTTCAGTAACGTATTTTCAGTAGTAGTCTGAAAGTCATTCAGAAAGAAAATTGCTTAGTTCCATTCCACATTTGGGGTCGGCAGTGGCTCAGGGGTAAGAGTGGCCCGGTAGAACAACCGGATGGTAACCTAGATGTTCCCAGTTCGATCCCGGGCTCCCCCGGAGTCTGTGCGGCCAATTTGTCCTTGAGCAAGACGCTGAACCTCTCATTTCTCCCGATGTGCAGGTTGGTGCCTTGTATGATGATGAATGAATCATCATGTACTGTACGGTATGAATGGTTGAATGTAATTTACAATCTATGTAAAGCGCTTTGGATAAAAGTGCACAATTTACATAAAAAGGTTCAAATAAAAATGGTACACCACACCACACTCTACACCACTACTGTGGTTCTGTGGTTCATGATAGAGTTATCTAATATCTTCTCACCTAGGAAAGGTGTAGTCTATTTATAATCTACATTTATGCACACTCAGAATGCCACCCTGTGTCCATGTGTGTCCAATGTCCATATACTCTGCCAGTCTGTCAGTGCATCCATCCATCTATCCGCATCAATGTCTCTACTCAGTGTGTTGACCACAGCTGATCTAAGCTAGAGGGATGGGCCCAAATACACAATTTGCACAGAGAGAAACCGCTGTATTTACCGTCTCGCCTTTTTCATTCACATCCAAAATCACATTCAAATCCGAAATATCACTTAGCTCGGTGCCCTGTGTGTTTGTGTTGGTGGTACCACACTTCCTCTGGACAGATGCTCTGTCACATGGACTGCTGCATCTCGTGTTACAGACTCCAGTAAGGGTGGTAAGTTCCTGGTTCCTGGTACAGTACAGTACATCACTGTTGCAACACAGCTGTTCGTTCGTGTGCTGTTATTTGTGACCCGACACCAGATTCTACAAAACGTCTTCTAAATCATGACAGTTTTCAGTCAGTGGTTTCATGTCAAGGACCCCAAAAATTGTAATTTGCCGCCGACCAACCCCCATCTGAAATGATGTTGTTCCAGGAACCCGCCAGGCACCCGTTGTTCCATGTAACACTAGGAGAAATGGAACTCCTCTCCTCCTCGTGTCGGATGAGGTTGCATAACACTCGCATGGCCTGGCCTGTGTGTACGAAGAAATATTATGGCAGAACGACTGACTGACTGACTGGTTTAAAAAAACGGGTGGCTTGCGCACATCCAGTTCCTCGCTGGTGCTGGACAAAAGGTAGATGCATACAGGAAAGGAGAAGTCCGCGCACAGCCTTTAGCTCCAACAGTGTTTATTGTTCTTCAAAGCACCGACATTCTGCACACAACGTTTCGGCCTTCATCAGGTGACGGTAATCAGCAAATGATGAAGTGAAATAGGTCTGTGAATAACGACCACAAACAAGTTCACAAAAACAGCTCGTTACAATATTTTTTTATACATTTTTCTTTAAAAAAAATCCAATTTCTATCATTTTTAAGAGTTTTTAAAACGTTTAGTACTAAAAGTGCTTTACAGTTTGGGCAGTCTGCTCCAAGTAATGGTCAATAATCAATCGGAACAATGAAGGCAAACATCACTCAGGAGTCAGGATGACTCTCTGGTAGATGGCCAGTAAAGCCATCATCACAATGGAAAATAATGAACCCAATTTACTGATACAGAAAAAGAGACACATGGCAAATTTGGCAATGCATCTCGACAATAATGGCAAAACTGACTGGCCAGTGCCACACAATTTGGTAACCTATAATCCAGCGAGAAGTGTGCGTAGACAATTCTCTGCATGTGTAGGTAGTGTCAGTGCACTAACGATACATGTGTGTGTGCTCTCCGCATGTCACTGTCTGTCCATACTGAGTTATCAGCAAGGTTGATTGTGTGTCTCCACTCCTGGTACTACTGTTGCATAACGCCTGGCCTGGCCTTTGTGGAGGAAGAAATATGTCAGCAGAAATACTTGTCAAACTACAACAGTATATGAACCTATAGCTCCCAGTGTGATGTCTACCCTTGCTGTGCTTTTTGTTCTTCATTTGAATAGCCTCTAGGATACTACATTAGTCTGATTTGAACCCATGAGTTTGTGGGTGGGGTGCACAGTTTGCTTCCATGTTTCTGTGATTTAAAAAAAAAAGGTTGTAGGACAAGACAGTAAAAATGAGGAAAAAGGCTGCACACACGTAGCCACGATGCTGTATAGTTATTGACGAGAATCCAACGTTTTGACCTAGGAGGTCTTCTTCAGGGAATTGACAGGTCCAAGACAGGTCTTTGTTTATCAAAAACTAATAATACAGTTATACAAGCCAGTTTGCATAGCATGTGTATGTTTAGTGGAGACGTGTTGGGCACAGATCGTGTTAAGAAGTATTGCAAATATCTACAAGCTCGCAACACGAAGCATTGTGCGCTTTAGATCTACTATTTTCACTAGTTTGGGTTCCGGACAAACGTCTAATCTCCTCCTTTTTGGGTCTCGTACCTGAAAGGTCTGGGAACCACTGCTCTAATGTATACTGTTAACCCATTCTGACCTGAGATCAGATTCATACGAGGTTTTCACTGGACACACACTGGTTCTGATGAACCCATTCTGACCTGAGATCAGATTCTAAAAATGTCAGTCGTTCTTCGATTTTTCAAAAAATAGCAGACCTACAAGCTCGTAGCGCGCCACTCGGTGGCGCGCTATGAGCTTGTAGATCTGCTAACATGATGCTAACACCAAAACGGGTTCCCGTTCAGAATGGGTTAACTGCTACACCATTGGCCCCGTGAGAATCACGTGTCCATACAGTGAACTCCCTGTTTCAAAAGGTGTGTGAACAGTAGCCCAAATTATTCATGCTGTTAGGCTATGTGAGATGAGGCCTTAGAAGTAGGTTAGAGCTCCCTCGGGCAGACATGGCCTCCCGAATGACCACGGCTGGACCTCACAGGTGGCAGGCCAGGTGCAATGAGCCCCAAAAAGGGTACAAACCTGTCCACAGGCATTTGCATTTCTTAACCTATGTATGCTTAATTTCGCAACACCAACTAAGGCAAGGCCAAGTTTAGCGTTTGCATTTCTTAACCTATGTATGCTTCATTTCACAACACCAGGCAAGGCAAGTTTAAAGACCTTTATTTGCACTTGGTTCCCCATCATTATAAGATCAACATGTTGAGTATGAATCAGGCCTGAGAACCCAAAATAGAATCATAGCATATTATTGGCAATTGTGTTGTAAAGCTCATCACAAACTGGCCTCGCTTCATTAAACATTTGAGATAAATGTAGTTGATGTAGATGATTCTGAACTGCCAAACCTGTATAGATTAATGTTCAGTAACTAGCCTAGCCCAGCCTACCTGCGAGTGTAAAGGAACACTTCTGTCACAAAGTAATCACACCACGATGAAGGGAAGCGTCTAACAGTCGCCCGAGATCTCATTCTCATTCATGCCAAGATGATAGACCTCTTTCCTTCCACCTGATCTGCTTATCTGAATTATTCACATAGCCATGCGCTCCATTTTCCCCGTGAGAAGTGCTTCTACGTACGTCACCAACCCCCGCAGAACAGAGCAGCCACCTCACCCAGGCTAGTTGCTGTGTCATGGCTACCATGGCAACTATGCAACGGAGCATGACATGCAATGAATAGGCCTCGGTCAGCCCTTCTATCTGGAAGAGGTTGAGCTTACGAAACCAAATAAACAAGAAAATCAATAAACACAATCGGCAAAACTCACTTGTTGCCCGGGCGATGTTTAGCCAGTCTCCAAGGAAATGGAACAATTTGAGTATAGTTTTTTGCCAGCCCAGCACTGCTTCTTAGCATCAAACTGATCTCCAGCCAGTACTAAGTGAATGGCTAAAGGGTAAGAGCAGAGGCGTATCTACAATAAGGCGAGGGGCGAGGGGCGTCCGCCTGTCCAAAATCCATACAATGAGAAAAAAAAGAGGACAAAAACAAGACCTGAGAACTATTAATGGACAGCTGATTAGCCGTCGCTGTAGAGCGCGACCCTCAATCACCCATTAGAATGTAAATGCATGCCTTTCAGCCTTTGCATCCCACTCGTCTGGCAGGTATATGTCTTTGAAAACCTTTAGTGCTACGATTGTGCGCCGGGAGACGACAATTAACATACATATCTTGCCTAATGGGTAAGAGGCAGGGATAGAGGCCAACTGCGAGTGCACTCTTAGACAAAAACCGCACCAATGATTCGCCATGCAACTACTTGCTACCATTATCCCAATGGCAGTTGCAAGGAGTTGCATTCGTGTGGTTGACCTTAAACTGTGTTGTTGCGACTAGATGCAAGAGTTGCAACTGGTGCTGTTGTTTGGGCTTTAATACAACATGGTATACTGGATTCTGTTCACTTTGCTACATGCAACATCCATAATTTGGCTTTGGCCATGTATCGCGACCCCCGCCCCCCTCCCCACCACCAATACAAACTGACTGCAAAAATAGCCTATGTATGGCTTCCAGCCACTGAAGATAAGGTGCACATGTGTGAATTCAGTTATTTATAATTTAGCCTTCTGACTAAGAGTGCAACTCGCCGTGGTCTCTTGCAGATGCACTCAGACAGAACTGGGTGCATTCAGCCAATGTGATAGCGTTCTTTGCTTGCTTTGGCTACAGGTGTTGTCAGGAGGTTGTTCGGTTCACATCCTCAAACCCCAGTCCAGTCATATCATCACCCTAACATACGCTGCTAGTGTGCGGGTGTATATATATATATATATATCCATTTTACTTGAGTCATTTGTGTGTGCTTGTGCATGATTATGCACACACATCATGCACAGTTTCTGGACTGGTGGAGTAGTTGCTGCAGCTTGTATGACTAGCGGACGTTTTGAGCAATATGGCATTATCAAATATTTTTTTTTAGTCAATGCTGAAAGGTGCATTTTGTTTTGAATTGACCCAATAAACCAGTCCCTGACTCCCCAAGCTGTTATTCGTCTCTTAATAGAATAGGTTTATGTCGATATTCATACCACATTATGAAGCTCTGGTATAGTGTAATGGAAAACAGGAAGTCAAGTTCAAGAAACACAGGTTTTAAGTAATTTCTGGTTGAATCCATTTCCCTGAATTATTCTTGCTTATCGTCACTGTCGGGCAGAAACCTCATAACCGCTTCCGGGTTGGAAACGGGGTCATGTGACTGGGTGAGCAACTCGATGCAAGTGGATGGGAGGAGAAATCTGGTGACGTCTCTATTCATATAATACTCTTAACCCATTCTGACCTGAGATCAGATTCATACGAGGTTTCCACTGGACACACACTGGTCTGATTAACCCATTCTGACCTGAGATCAGATTCTAAAAATGTCAGTCGTTCTTTTCGATTTTTCAAAAATAGCAGACCTACAAGCTCGTAGCGCGCCACTCGGTGGCGCGCTACGAGCTTGTAGATCTGCTATTTTTCAATAGCAAAGCATAACATGATGCTGACACCAAAATGGGTTCCCGTTCAGAATGGGTTAATAGAATAGGTTTATGTCGATATTAATACCACATTATGAAGCTCTGGTATAGTGTAATGGAAAACAGGAAGTCAAGTTCAAGAAACACAGGTTTTAACACATTTCTGATTTAATCCATTTCCCTGAACTTATCGTCACTGTCGGGCAGAAACCTCATAACCGCTTCCGGGTTGGAAACGGGGTCATGTGGCTGGGTGAGCAACTCGATGCAAGTGGATGGGAGGAGAAATCTGGTGACGTCTCTATTCATATAATACTCTTAACCCATTCTGACCTGAGATCAGATTCATACGAGGTTTCCACTGGACACACACTGGTCTTGATTAACCCATTCTGACCCGAGATCAGATTCTAAAAATGTCAATCGTTCTTCGATTTTTCAAAAATAGCAGACCTACAAGCTCGTAGCGCGCCACTCGGTGGCGCGCTATGAGCTTGTAGATCTGCTATTTTTCAATAGCTAAAGCATAACATGATGCTAACACAAAAATGGGTTCCCGGTCAGAATGGGTTAAGCTCTCAACGGACTGCATTGTCCGCTTGTAGATTGGCTATTTTCACCATTTAAAATTAATACTATAAAACGTTTTCCAGCCGACAGCAACCAGTCCAGAACCAGTAACGGTAAAACAGTGACCTTTTGTGCTATTATCAGGTTCTCTAATAATACCATCTTTTAAATCTATAACATGACCGCTCAGGTCATGATGTTTTGGTGTAGGGAAAAAAGTTTCACTCAATGCATGAACATTTAGTAACACACCGCAAGCCAAAAAGTACAGCTTGTACAAAATCTCCCCACCTCCTCTTCCTAAAAAAAAAAAAAAAAAAGTCTGTAAACTACTTTGCACAGTTGAGGTTAGTGAGATCTTGTGCGATAACTTAATCTTTAGTCGGGGGGGGGGTGTATGCTATGCATGTGCAGTATGTGAAGTGGATTGTTTTTCCTTTAGAAAACATATCTATTTTCTTAAAAACTCAGTTGGAATTTGGAGTCCAGCCTATATTGTAATAATTATGCTAGTGTTGTCAATGTTTTCTCTTTGGCAGCCCACCAGGGTGATTTATTTCCCCTCTTTCCTTCCGAGCCTTGCCTAAATGTGACGACGTGAAATGTGATATATGGTATCTTCTCCTTGCATAAGAGCATTTGAATGAGAACAATTTGTGCCTGTCCTCAGTTAAGAGTCAAGACCTGAATGGGATCCTGACCGTAGCGATTATGTTTCCCTCTATAGGTGGCTGGGGTGCCTTTCACTTCTCAGTGGCTGGCTGGGAATACCCATCTTATTACAACCGTGGCTTCATTAACCCATTCTGACCTGAGATCAGATTCTACCGCACAGATGAATGGTGGTTCTTTAATGCATTTTGACCTGAGATCAGATTTTAAAAAATGTCATAAATCCTGACAGTTTAAAAAAAATAGCAGACCTACAAGCTCGTAGCGCGCCACTCGGTGGCGCGCTACGAGCTTGTAGATCTGCTATTTTTAAATAGCATTAGGTTATGCTTTAGCTAACACCAAAACGGGTTCCCGCCCAGAATGGGTTAAAACCAGTGGTGTAAAATAACTAAGTAGATTTACTTAAGTACTGTACTAAAAAGTGCAAATTTGATTTTTTTTTGTTGTTGTTGCATTTTATACATTTGAAAGGACATTCTGCATAAAGAGTACTTTTCTACTTTTGGCCCTTTTTTTAATACATTTCGATGCCAATTTCTTTTGGTACTTTTACATTTTTAATTTACAGACATTTACTTGTAACGGAGTATTACTACATTGCAGTATTGAACCTTTTTACTTAAGTAAATCATGTGCGTACAATACAACCCAAGGTTCTGTCCCCCCCCCCTTTAGCCACATCCTCTTTGAGGACCCACAGGAAATGGCAAATGCTAACTTCTTCCAACTGAATGAGGACAGAACCTATGGACTGTTGCATGAAATAATGGATTTATTGAATGCATTTGTGACTGACTATGCATGCATGTATCCGTGTACTCCAAGGTTTTGGCCAAGTTTGTCAGCCCAGACAACAGTATTGTCATATTATGGTGTTTCTCGTGTCCACTTATTGCTTGGCAACCACCGTGGTCGTCACAGCATGCGTTACTATTTACATTCATTGTTGCTTAGCCCCACATAGTTTTGCCCAGATCCAATAGCCCATTGTATTTTAAACCATGCAAAACCTAATTCTTTGAGTATCAGTCTTCTGTCATCTTTAATAATAGTGCTGCATTAACATCATATGAGTCTAATTATTAAATAGCTCGAACCAGTGCTGGTTATTTAGTTGGGACCCGCTACAGTGGTGTTCGATACGAACTTAACCGGGATGTAGAAAACTCTACTTCAATGCTCTACGAGTTGCTTAGCCATTAGCCAGATATTCTGTCTCAGACGACTCGTGCCAAAGGTAATAGAAGCTATTCAGGGTATCTGGGTTCAGTGGGTTGTAAAGCCAGACACCTTGGTTCATATGTGTTGACATGTTCATGATCTTGTGTCTTGTGTCTTGCTTAAGTGCTGTAGATCCTGAGGATTTGGGATGGTTGGAGATACCGCGTGCGTTGCTTGGTATCTGAGGTTTAGAGGCTGGGATCTGCCTTTTATGACGCGTGCAAGTCTAGTGTCACGATGGTATCACCACTGAGTATATCCATCTTTGGGGTTTCTACATTAATCTGATGTCAGCGCTGGTTATCCCCATATATGGAGCTCTAAGTGAAAGCCTTCGCAACACTAATGTAAAACAATACGAGTACATGTTTCCACATTCTTTACCCCAAGCAGCCAGATCTTAATATTCCATGCAAAACAACTTGTTTGTTTAACGTATAGTTTAGTTCCTGTTTGTCTGGCCTACCTGACCTGCTTTGTGTGTGTGTGTGTGTGTGTGTGTGTGTGTGTGTGTGTGTGTGTGTGTGTGTGTGTCTCTTTCTCCTTCTCTCCCTGGTCTGTCCACTGCCTTTTAAATGGTAAATGGATTGTGCATCGAATTCAGTATTCACCCATTCACACACACACATACACCGATGGCGGCAGAAACCATACAAGGCACCAACCAGCACATCAGGAGCAATTAGGGATTCAGTGTCTTGCTCAAGGACACTTCGACACTAACTTTTAGACTAACTTTTAGAGCACCAGGGACCCATGGATGGCGTCCTATTCTGGAACACATGATTGCTGTGCCTTGGATGGGTGACTGTCTTTTATTTCGTGTTTAATTTGCTGCTTCAATTAACCTGTCTTTGAATCTCTCCTCTCTGCTTTGTGTTGCAGGGCTCCTGAGATCATCCTGGGTCTGCCTTTCTGTGAGGCCATAGACATGTGGTCACTGGGCTGTGTGATAGCCGAACTCTTCCTGGGCTGGCCCCTCTACCCCGGAGCGCTGGAATATGACCAGGTATTCATTACGCCATGAGGGAGACGACCATGCAATGACTGTAGGGGTGCAACACTTAACACATTGAGGGCTGTATTTTGCGTGTCTTAAGTACCAGGTCTTATTCCCTAACTTGAGTAAACTAAAGACCTGGAGGCGTGATCAATGCCATTTGGCTATTCTGAGTGGCCAAAGAGCATTGATCACGCCTCCAGGTCTTTAGTTTACTCAAGTTAGGGAATAAGACCTGGTACTTAAAACACGCAAAATACAGCCCTAGGGGTGCAACACTTAACACATTTAGGCCTGATGTCGAAATCAATAAAAAGTATTCTGAAAGAATATATATTCAAAGATTTGTGCCACATTTTCATGATATTTCAAAAAAAATAGCTAAAGTATAACATAATGCTTAGTTAAAACACAAACGGGTTCCCGTCCAGAATGGAATCGACTAAATCCATTTAATTGAACATAAAATATTGTCAAATTTAAATGAATTCACCAATTCAAAATTAAGTAATTTATTTATTTTAACACTACTTCATTGGGACGTGGGGTGCACTGCCAACTAGTGGCGGAAATCTGTATGTACCTGATGATACGGAGGGCTACGAGTCGATTATAAATCGATTACCAATACAGCACGATGCGTCTCGATTCCAATACAAGATTTATGCCCCCCCCCCCTCACTGTGTGACTAATAAACAAAGTGCTTTCTAGTGATCCATTATGAAAACCGTTTAGTTTTTACTTCCATTATTCCATTATATTTTATTGCACTACAAACAAAACATTAAGCAGCTTTCTTTGACAAAAATAATGAATTCTGTACCAAAAAAAAAAAATATATATATATGTATATCATTTGTGAATCAATGTATACGTCCATGTCATTGTCCGCATCACAATTTCATTTTCCACCCCTAATGCAAACCCATCCAAAATCTGTGCTTTCGGTTCTCCAGTCTCGCCCATTCGTAATAACGGTGAGTAATTCAATACCGTTAGCAGCGAGTTGATTATTTTGCTAAATCTCCATTAACCCATTTTGGGCGCGAACCCCTTTTGGTGTTTTAAGCATTGTTATACTTTAGCTATTGAAGAATAGCAGATCTACAAGCTCATAGGCTACGAGCTTGTAGGTCTGCTATTTTTGAAAGATCGTGACAACGACTTTGAAACTCTGAACTCTTTCAGAGTAACTCAAATCTTTGCTTCTGGGGGGGTCCCTGGAACCTATACATATTTTCAGATGGGGGTCGGCAGCCAATTACATATAATCTTGGGGGTCCTTGACATGAAAATGTTTGAGAACGACTGACACAGAAATATAGGGTTTTTCAGAAAACTGTCAGGACTTTGAAGACATTTGTAGAATCGTTCCCAGATCTAAATGGGTTATTGCTCTCCGGGGTGCTCTATGGACAGTGTATGTTGTTATTGCTCTCCGGGGTGCTCTATGGACAGTGTATGTTGTTCTTGCTCTCCGGGGTGCTCGTATGGACAGTGTATGTCAACAAATCCTGTATAAAATCAAACCTAAGGCTAATCTGCGCCGAAGCGAAACAGGAAATTTGTTCCTGGCGACGTGCAGTTATTTTCCCACAGGAGACTGCAGTCTAAAGTATACTGTATGTACCCCTGGGACCGTGAATATAGTCTCTCCTAGTGAGAGGGGGTGTGTGTGTGTGGGAATAAGTAAGAAAGAAAACAGTGCTTTCATAGACCATGTTAACCCATTCTGACCTGAGATCAGATTCATACGAGGTTTCCACTAGGACACACACTGGTCTGATGAACCCATTCTGACCTGAGATCAGATTTTTAAAAATGTCAGTCGTTCTTCGATTTTTCAAAAATAGCAGACCTACAAGCTCGTATCGCGCCACTCGGTGGCGCGCTATGAGCTTGTAGATCTGCTATTTTTCAATAGCTAAAGCATAACATGATGCTAAGCACCAAAACGGGTTCCCGGTCAGAATGGGTTAAGAATCATCCCCTGCTTTATTCTTCTAAATTCATGGGAATAATTTAGAAGATCCGAAAAATTGAAATTCTGTTCATTTTTTTTCTCCAAACCCAACAACTCAATCAACTTTGTGCTATAATTTCAGAGAGGTGACACATTTGAAGCGTTACAACAGTAGCTGTGCGAGTTTGAACAGTCATCCGTTCTGAAGGCGGTTGGTTGTGTGAGAATGTGTTGAGACAGACAGACTGGTACATATGCGTCTCTGGGCCCTGCCAGGACAAACACACACATGCAGTACAGTACACACCCCATACATACATACTGTACGCTCGTACATACTGTACATGGAGGGACACACTGGTTGCGTTGCACACAGTGCAACCAGTGAGCCCCCGAATGAGCGCTAAACCATGCCAAGGCTCGCTCCAGTTCCACCCTGCACAGCAAAATGTATTTATAAACATAAGCCTGATGGTAGATATGTGCATGTGCTCACAAAAATATGCACGAACGCACGTGTACGCACGCACCCACGCACGCACGCACACTCTCACACACTCTCTCTCACACACACACACACACACACACACACACACACACACACACACACACACACACACACACACACACACACACACACACACACACACACACACTATAGCGAGTGGCCAGTGTGCATCATCAGCAGGTTCTTAGTCCAGTATTCTCTGGCCTTTCTGAGCATTTGTTCAGCGCTGTAACCACACACACACACACACACACACACACACACACACACACACACACACACACTCACAGAGTTGTATTAAAACAAATCACCGATGCTTTCCAATCACTCACTCCTGTTTTGCACTCTTAACCTTTTACCAAACACAGACATTTCTTCTACTAGACACTCACTAGACACTGGCCTGACTGAGGAAGTGAGAGTTTGTGAGCCTGAGGCAATCAAGAGGGTGGATCTACCACATTCTTCCAGTCATTATAGTCGTCCTGATCAAAAGGCTCAACTTAAGCCTTGTTTGGCTGTGCAGCAGTATATGAAACTAGACTACGGCATGGTATTCACTGAACCTGCAACCTAAACCTAACCTTTCTGTGGAGACATGTCATGATTTAACTGTAAATCAGTTAACTTGACACTGTATGTATGCCATGCCTAGTGGGGTTGGACTTCTCCCAGAGAGAGATCTGCTCTCCAGCTGAAAACATCAAGGAAAAAATAAATCTATACAGAAAAGCCGAGATCCGGGCAAACACTTCATAGTTAAAAAAAACTTTATTAAACCAACATGTTTCGACCTATACCGGCATTCATCAGGGCTTCTCAGGAACTGAGATGTATACTTGAAAAAAGTCTATAAATCCATCTGAATGCACATGTTCTCTAACTCCTTATATGTGTTCACTAGGGGCAGAAATCTGTAGGTACCTCACGTCAGGATTCTGATTCAGAGGGCTATGATTTGATTACCGTATAAATCGATTACCGATACATCACGTCGATTACCGATACATCACGATGCATCTCGATTCAAATAGGATTGATTTCCCCCTCACTGTGTGACTAATAAACAGTGCTTTCTAATGAGCCGTATTGAACCGTATTGATCCGTATTGATCCCTATTGAGTGGTGCAACCACTCCCTTACGGAGCTATGTGTGTGGCTGGGTAGCTGCCTGGCTGGGTGCCTGGCTGGGTGTCTGGGTATGAGCACGAAAACAGCTTGATTGTTTTTCACCACCTGTGCGCAACCTAACGCACACACAAACACACACGCACGTTCCAACCTCCAACTTAGCGTTTTTGTTTGTATCCCCTCGCTAAAGAAAACCTTCATGTATGTTAAACAGTCAGCGAACACTGCACTGCACTGCACTTGAGATTGGCTGTGTTCCAATAGATTAACTTTAAATTAAACAAGTTTAATACATGGAAATAAAGCAGATCAGGTCTATACCGGTCTGTCCATTTCAGACCCGCGGCAGCAATTATAATAGTTCTGACTGAAGGGACATGTAAATATTTTCTACCCTCTCGGGTAGGGTCTCGGGTTTCCGGTTACTGGTGGACTTGCTACCATCTAACGTGCACCCATAACCAGAGACACACCATGCCCTGAGAGCATAGACAAGACCACACCTATACAAATAAAACAGGCTTGCCGTTGACTTGTATATTTTATGATGCACCTTTTCTGCAGTCTATGCAAGTGGTTGCAGACAGTATGTAAATACAGTGACTTTAATTACATTAAAGCACATCATAGTGATACTTAATTGCACATGATTTAAATAGAAAAAAAAACTCCAATGTCACCAGAAAGGTTTAGATCTTTTCTTTATAATCGTATTTACAAACTAAGAATCACACTTTTAATGTACAGTAGGGTTGACCTACATGCACCTACGGCACCCTGGGCGCGTTCCTGTGGGTCTGGAACTTCCGGGTACCCCCACACGAAGTTCACCACTCGCTTCACATGGGAGTGATTTTGTTTTCACCAATCACCCCCCAAAACATCCCAGGAAATGCATCAACATTAATACTTTTTTCTCAGACCAGGGCTTTCTAATCCTCAGATCCTGTCTCCTACACAGAAATGTCTAGTAGCAAAACGGCGATGTGACATAGACAGGCTCACAGCTATACAACCATTTCCTTTTGTGTTTTGTTATTATTATTGCACATGTTGTAGCCCATTTCATTTCCGCGAAGAGGAAAAAAACTATTGTGATGTTTTCACTATAGCCTCTGCAGAGCCTATAGAGGTCTTATCTTTTCAAGGTTGGTAGAAGAACGAGAGTAGAATAGCACTCCGTTGTTAAAGCACGTGAACACACATTAAAACGTCTGGGTAAGACACCGGCTACATCATGCCTTACCTGGCCCTGGCACCAGTGTTGTGCCATAACGGGACCCATAGAAATGTGTCCGACTCACACATGGATACTGTTTGGGAACCAGTGTGTATACATATACAGTATGTACAGTATTTATTTATGCTATATGCAGTCTTGGCAGAGTACTAAAGGTTGAAGTGCAGGCCTGGATATAACCCTGGCCAGGCCTGCACAATGCATAGCCACGTGTACACTATAGCTTATACAGACTGCCATTTGGCTAAAATCCAAAAAAAACAAACGTAAACCATTTACATTGTGCGTTTCCTTTGTGTTCTTCATATCATGGAACAACCAGAACTGTCTTGTCCCGAGGGTTTCTCCTCAACCTTTAACGGCAAGAAACGGTGTCCCCTGCCCTTCCTCCTCTCATGGTTAATGAACCACAAACATGCCGATATAGTAATGGGGAATCTCCCCCCTGTCAGGTGTAAAGGAGCAACTTGGACACTCAGGCATGAAGGGAGCATGAGTTAAGTCCGTTGCTCTCCCCAGGTTGGCGGAGGGTGTGTTTAGAGCCCAGGATCACAGTAGATGATTGGCACAGGGGTGAAAAATGGGTTACAAAATCGTGGGATAAAAAATATATTTAAAAAAAAAAGTAATGGGGATGTTGTTGTTTCTGATTTCCGTTGGTTCATCTGAACACAACCACAGTGCACGTTGAAATGTACTTAGGAATCTAATCTATAAAAATGTAAACTCAATTTGAGATTTTCTCTGAATGTAACTTCGGTGCAGCAAGAGAATGAACACACACCTCCCTCTCTTGTCTTAACCCATTCTGACCGGGAACCCATTTTGGTGTTTGCATCATGTTATGCTTTAGCTATTGAAAAATAGCAGATCTACAAGCTCATAGCGCGCCACCGAGTGGCGCGCTACGAGCTTGTAGGTCTGCTATTTTTGAAAGATCGAAGAACGACTGACATTTTTTATATTTTTGAAAAATGTTTGAAAATGTATGGACATTTTTCCAATTCTTTCTCCCTCTCTCCCCCGTCCATGTGTGGTCAGATCCGCTACATCTCTCAGACTCAGGGTCTGCC
The DNA here is from genome assembly GCF_963924005.1 of Protomyctophum bolini. Lineage (NCBI taxonomy): Eukaryota > Metazoa > Chordata > Actinopteri > Myctophiformes > Myctophidae > Protomyctophum > Protomyctophum bolini. Next base: position 45,114,091 of record NC_137865.1, read on the forward strand.
TGGAGAGCAGCTGCTCAGCAAGGGAACAAAGACCACTCGCTTCTTCTGCAAGGAGTCTGACTCTCCCTACGCCTCCTGGAGACTCAAGGTATGTGGACATAATTACAGCAACATGGGAAGTGCGCATGCAAGCACACGCACGCGCACACACACACACACACACACACACACCTCTCTACTGTTAGGCCTGTTTACATTTCACAGTCCCTTGTAATTTTCATTCCGTATGATTTAACATGCAACTGGTGCCATAATAGGCCATCACCATACCACACACACACACACACACACACAGTATTGTAACAAAGTGTAAAAAAGAAGCCCAAAACTGAGAAAAGTCCAAGAAAATCCACTGTTCAAGTGCAATATTATACAGCAGATGCATGATCTTTCCAAGAGTAATCGTGTTAAATAACCGTGATCTCCATATTGATGTCTCGATAGTAATTTTTAGCTAAAAACATAATCTGAACGTCTTGTGCTGTCCATGCAGTCAACAGAAGACCACGAGAAGGAGACGGGGCTGAAGTCCAAAGAAGCCAGAAAGTACATCTTCAGTTGTCTGGAGGACATTGCCCATGTGAGTAGCCTACAGTACGGCCAGTAGTACATCTTCAGTTGTCTGGAGGACATTGCCCATGTGAGTAGCCTACAGTACGGCCAGTAGTACATCTTCAGTTGTCTGGAGGACATTGCCCATGTGAGTAGCCTACAGTACGGCCAGTGGTACATCTTCAGTTGTCTGGAGGACATTGCCCATGTGAGTAGCCTACAGTACGGCCAGTAGTACATCTTCAGTTGTCTGGAGGACATTGCCCATGTGAGTAGCCTACAGTACGGCCAGTAGTACATCTTCAGTTGTCTGGAGGACATTGCCCATGTGAGTAGCCTACAGTACGGCCAGTAGTACATCTTCAGTTGTCTGGAGGACATTGCCCATGTGAGTAGCCCACAGTACGGCCAGTAGTACATCGTCAGTTGTCTGGAGGACATTGCCCATGTGAGTAGCCTACAGTACGGCCAGTAGTACATCTTCAGTTGTCTGGAGGACATTGCCCATGTGAGTAGCCTACAGTACGGCCAGTAGTACATCTTCAGTTGTCTGGAGGACATTGCCCATGTGAGTAGCCTACAGTACGGCCAGTAGTACATCTTCAGTTGTCTGCAGGGGTGCAGTACTTAGTTTAGACAGTTTTTGGTTTAGACTAGTCATTGGTTAGACCAGTCATTAGTCCTACAACTACAACCTATCTCAAACCCTCACCCTAAACCTAACCTCCCACGGGGCAGCACACCTAAACCTAACCTTAACCCATGTCTAACCAATGACTAGTCTAAACTAAGTATGCACCCCGTCTGGAGGACATTGCCCATGTGAGTAGCCTACAGTACGGCCAATAGTTGAGTGCAGAACATGGACTGCTACGTATCATACTTTAGCTATTGGAAAATAGCAGATCTACAAGCTCATAGTGTGGCACCGAGTGCCGCGATGGAAAATAGCCAATCCACAAGCTCTTTATTTAGTTTTTGTTTAGTTTTCATCTGATAAAGAGACAGTCGAGTTTTAGTCTGCCAACTCAACACGTACTGTATGTATCTCTCTCTCTCAGGTGAACTTGGTGCTGAGTCCGGACAGCGGTGACGTGCAGGTGGAGAAGGCCGACAGGAGGGAGTTTGTCTCTCTGCTGAAGACCATGCTGCTGCTGGACGCAGAGGACAGGACCGTCCCGTCCGACGTCCTCGCCCATCCCTTCCTCACCATGACTCACCTGCTGGACTACCCACACAGTAACCAGTAAGTCACAGACACACTAGCCTGGCCCCGCCAGCGTGCTTTCTGGTATAGAGGGGCGCATGGAGCAAGCGCTGTAAAATATTGGTTCACCGATCTGGGCCCAAGGCCCCGTCTGGCCTTACAAATTGTCAGGTAATAATTTATTATTCTGTCCAACTCAAACGAGGCTGAGTCGACTCTAGCGAACTTCACAACGCTCGACACGGCTCGCTTGAGACGGCGCCCCTCTAAAACTCTACTTTATTGCCCAAAAACTGCGGTTGTTGGAAAGATAGTTGTTGTAGCGGGATTCTAATCCGGACAGCAGGATCCGTAGTCTAGTGCTTAGACCATTATGTTAGCGAGTTAGCTCCGTGAGTTGGTTTGGAATTTGTATTTGAGGGTGAGAATGTGCTTCTGCGGCCTCCGCCCCCTGCGTACCTAATACTTCTTACTAGTAGTACTATTAGTAGGAGGGGGGGCCAATCAGAGGCAGGTGGGGCGTTACCATGGTTAGAGACGGACGTAGTCTAGAATTAGGCGTCCAGGAGCGCTGAGGCGTTGCCTAGCAACAGGCGCTGTAAAAAATAAAGAAATAAAGAAAGATTTTAGCTGTCGCGTTTTATACCATTAAAAGGGACCTAAAGACGTCTCCATACGTCCTGGGCCTCCTACAGGTGTAAGGGGACGTCCTTACGGCAAAATAAGAAATCTATAAGCTCAGTATGAACCGTAACGTAACACTTATGGTTACTGCAACATCCCAGATGATATCTAGTCTGGCATCACGATATGGACATGCTGCTCACTTTGTTCATGTGTGATTCCTCCTCCAGTGTGCAGTCGTGCTTTCACATCATGGACATGTGCCACAACGGACCCAGCAGCTCCCTGTACGACGCTGTGAACCACAACACGGTGCAGTACTCCAGACCCCCACTGGCCCCTCCCACGTCCACTGCCCTTCCTCTGGGCTACAGCACCATGCCGGTACACTCGCAGGTATGGATTTTATTTTCCACCCCCGATGCAATCTTGGATCGGTGTGTTTGGCACTTCAGCCTATAAACCTGGTGGGCAGAGGTCCCCCAGTCCTTTTTTTTACCAGCACAGCTGGTCAATATTCTCTCTGTGGTGCTTTCACGGCCCACTTGCTGTAGTTGAGACCTATGTTTCTCATTTGCTGTACTGACAACCTATTGGTTGCCTCGTTTCTAGGCAACCACACACTGTTTGCCTCTAGCCGACCTCTCAGCCATGTCATATAATGCAGCAGCTGGTAATTAATTGATGTCATCAATTCTTGTTTCTTCCCCATCAAATGTCTGAAATTAGCTGATTTGCAAGCTCACAGTTATGAGATTGACATTGTAGATTTAGCTATTTCCCAGAATGTTCGCCTATTAGAAACATGTCCAGAGTAGTGGCACTACGGTTTATGTGATTACATTTTGTCCACTGACTGTAGACAATTAGTTAATTTCGATGTGGACTGGGGAATTAAACGTTATACTGTATCCTGCCCTCCCCAGTGGGATATTTTCTTGTCTCTGTGATACAAAATGGACCAAAGAAGCTAAAATATATGATACAATTTAAGAGCACGCAACAAAAGTGTATAAACGTGCATTTGATGAGCGAATGGTTTGAAATCCCCACTGCTCCAGGCCATCCCAATTCATCTGGGAAGACATTGTGTCATTAAATGTTGGCCTGTGGACATCCTCGTGTCCAGTACACAGAATGTATTGACACATACCGGTATCTATAAATATGCTCGGCTATATTATTTAATCTTGGCTTATGTAATGGTTATGTGCAACTTTTGCCAACGTTTGTGGTTCAAGCAAGGTTGCCATCTTCTGGAAAGAAGGTGGTACTGCTGCATCATGGTGGAATAGAATAGTAGCATTACAATACTATTATAGTCCCACTCCTTGATGTCACTCACTCACACTCACTCACTCACACACACACACACACACACACACACACACACACACACACACACACACACACACACACACACAAAATTGGTCCTCTGCATTTACCCATTCTATAACGATTAGGAGTGCGCAGCCGTTGGGGATGACAAACGGTGATGACTCTGTCATTCATCTTACCACTTTTTAAAAAAACGTTTCTTTCCCCTACACCAACGTTTTCCAACCTGTGGTCCGTGAGGTATTAATGCACAGAATTGGTAATTTATCCCTACCCTGAAAGCATACATAATCGATTGATCATCATTAAAATAAACATTCTCTGAAGACGCACGTGGCCCACCCATTTGACCACTTGACGTGGCAACCGAGCTGGGCTGCTTTGTTGATTGGTCAGATGGGTGGGCCCTGATCCAGTAAGTAAAGGTTGGGAGGAACCACTGCCCTGCACTTTGTAATGGCGGGGCTCCACCGGGCGTGTTGCGTCTCCGTCGCGTGCGTCAAAAAAACGAACCGGGGCAATTTTAATGCAGTCACGCGACGCAACGCAACGCAACGCGGGCAGTGGAGCCACCCTTCATTGATTAAAAAGGGAACATTCCCTGAAGGTGACGGAGACGCGACGCTGACGCGCCCGGTGGAGCCCCGGTGTTACTGTACTCTGTCATGTTCTTTCATTATATGAACTTGCTCCCTTTCCCCTTTCCCCTTCACTCCCCCCCCCCCCCCCCCCGGTCCTCTTCCCCCATGCAGGCGATGACTCAGTCAGCACCGTCAGTGATGCATCCTGGGTTAGCTCTGTCAACTGGAAGTGGTCAGTTTGGCTGCAGTGACTCATTCCCACCCGCCCTCATTCTCTGTCCTCCCAGCATGCAAGGTATGAAGGCCACACTTCCTGCTTTGTTTGAATGCTTTATTAGACAGAAATGTAAACGTCAGACACTTCGGTCTAAAAGGGCCCTACTGTATGTATTCAATTCATAAACGTGACGTATACAACTATTATGTACAGAGTGGAAGGAAAAAGCAGGGGGTGTAAAGGGGGGGGGAGGGGGGGATCACCTGTCAAGAGGAGTAGAAGTGATTATATTATTGGCCTGTTTTAAAGGAAGCCAGTGTGATCTTTGAGGGAACGGGTCAGGGCATTCCACACCTGGGTGGCAGTGCTGTAGAAGGATAATTTCCCCATGTTTGTTTGTTAACTGGGTGATCGTTGTTCTCGCTCCCTCTAGTATTACGTGGCTGTCACTTTATTTCTTTAGATAATTTAATCAGGGTACTGAGGGCAAAGCCACGTTTACAATTTTGTTCAACCACTTGACTTATGTCCATGTTTACTTTGTCCTCCAGCGATATCCAGAAAATACATGATGATCTCCGAGCTCGATGTGACTCATTGTGAATGAATGAATACTTTATTAGACAGAAATGCAAATGTACAGTACAGTTTGTACAGTCAAACACATAAAAAAGTCCTGCGGTCTTGTTTCCGTTCAGGTCCTATGGGAGCTTGTAAATTAGAATTTGGGATTTATGCTGATATTAATGACATTTCCGAAATGGGAACACAAACACCAGGCTGAACACCAGGCTGAAAGAACACAAAATACTCTTACTTAATGTTATTATAAATCCAAATCCATCTCGGCCAAACAAATAGCTAGTTGTTTCTAGAGTTGAATACCTTTTGTTCTAACATAAAAAAAGATGGTAAAACATTGCAGAACATGTTTGCCTTATCCGCAAATAAGCTGCATCTCTCCTACTGCTGATCAGAGAAACGGAAGACGCTGAATAAATGACCACTCTTGTCTCTTGTCTTGTTTTAGGCAACCTCAATCAGCCAACAGGGTACTCCGTTCCCATGGTAACTCAGGCCCCTTCCATACAGCCCCTACCAATGAGGCCTGGAGTCATGGCTCAGGTAAAGCACACACAACAACATCCGTTTTATTGCCTCGTACAACCATTATCACATTATGAGTACAGCACTGTGAGCTGAAAATTGATTAAATCGATTACTTTGATTAACCTCTGTAAATCAGTGGTTCCCAAACCTTTTAGTTCAAACGTCACGAAGAAAGAAAGAACAGATCTACAAATAGCAAATTACTGAAAGAAAATAAATCATTCCATTTGTTTTTGAATTCATTACATTTTTAGCTTTTTTTGGGGGGGAATGTTTTGAAGTAATAATAATTAAAAACGACACGTATAGGAAACCAAAAAAATGTAGGGACCCACAAAAGGGTCGCGACCCAGTGTTTGGGAAACGGTGCTCTAAATCCTTTGCGTTAATTCATCCATTTGAGTGTTTGTATAACCCATTCTGTACGGGAACCCATTTTGGTGTTAGCTATTGAAAAATAGCAGATCTACAAGCTCATAGCGCGCCACCGAGTGGCGCGCTACGAGCTTGTAGGTCTGCTATTTTTTGAAAAATCGAAGAACGACTGACATTTTTTAGAATCTGATCTCAGGTCAGAATGGGGTTAATCAGACCAGTGTGTGTCCAGTGGAAAACCTCGTATGAATCTGATCTCAGGTCAGAATTGGTTAACCTCCGTGTTTGTGTACTAGCAGGCCTGGTCGAGCCGAGGGCAGCAGCTCCTCGTCCCCGCAGCCTGGCAACAGATGACTGCGGTGGGCCCTCCTCCCTCCCACCCCCCGCCCCCGCCCCCGTCCTCCCTAACCAACGACACGCAGAGGATCAGCGACTGGGGGTGAGTCACCCGCCACCGGCCGTCGAAATGGTGGAAATTCCCCTGCTTTTAGGATTTTCCCCTTGGCATGGAATTTCTCTGTGGTCATGGAGGGTTTTTTGTTTTATTTTTGTCATTTAGAATGGAGAGGGGAAAGTTTTCCAGAATTTAAAAGAAAACGCAACCGTCACAATACGTTGTATTATGCGTTGTGTTATGTTAATCCTAGAATGGATACAGGCTGGTTAAAAAAAGAACATATATATTTTTAAATAATGAAAAGTAAAAACAAATGTACTCATATTTTATGATGAAAGATTTCATCTAATTTGCCAATAGAGACATTTAAAAATCTATCCAAACAAAGCACATCATTCTTCAGTTTGGTGCTTTTTCTTTTGCCTGTTTGCAGGAAATTGCATCCTCACAGCGGCCACTACAACTCTGTGATGCAGCAGCCTCTCTTGACCAATCACATGGCCCCTCACCCTCAACCAATCAACATTGGCATAGCTCACGTCGTGTGGCCCCAGCCAGCCAATAAAAGGAACATTAAGGAACGGCATGCCCACAACAGGTGAGTCTTTTAACACTTGAAGGAACAGATAGCAGGTAATATTTTTGGGAATTGTCCAGTTAACGAAGAAAACTGTTTATACTGTACTGCTGTTTAAACCACTGTTAAAGCTGCTGTGTAAACTGTACTCTCCAGTATCAAATGAGTAAGGCAGTAAGTGCAAAAGGTACTCTATGTCTCAAAACAGAAGCACAAATCGAAGACACAAATAGAAAAGCTGGAAGTATTTCCTATTCTATTTGTGCCTTCTCTTTGGACACAGATGTGTTGCTGTCGGGCAGAAACCTTGCCCTGTGTTTTTTATGTGTCACAAAAGTTGCAAAAATAGCACATTCTACCAGCTAACATATCAATCTCTCGTAGCACATTGTGACGCGTAAGCTTATAGATTTTTGAATTTATAGATTTATAGACATTTTGAAATATTTGGAAAAAAAGGGTTTCACAAATAACTCGAGAAGTTAAAACATCTGCACAATGGTTTAAAGCTCCCAAGACCTTGGGGAAACCAGGCAAATACGACTGACAACTGAAACACTGAACCCGTTTGTTTCAATGTAGTTTATTGTACCATTCGTTACTGAACCCGTTTGTTTCAATGTAGTTTATTGTACCATTCGTTACTGAACCTGTTTGTTTCAATGTAGTTTATTGTACCATTCGTTACTGAACCCGTTTGTTTCAATGTAGTTTATTGTACCATTCGTTACTGAACCTGTTTGTTTCAATGTAGTTTATTGTACCATTCGTTACTGAACCCGTTTGTTTCAATGTAGTTTATTGTACCATTCGTTACTGAACCTGTTTGTTTCAATGTAGTTTATTGTACCATTCGTTACTGAACCTGTTTGTTTCAATGTAGTTTATTGTACCATTCGTTACTGAACCCGTTTGTTTCAATGTAGTTTATTGTACCATTCGTTACTGAACCTGTTTGTTTCAATGTAGTTTATTGTACCATTCGTTACTGAACCCGTTTGTTTCAATGTAGTTTATTGTACCATTCGTTACTGAACCCGTTTGTTTCAATGTAGTATATTGTAGCATTCGTTACTGAACCTGTTTGTTTCAATGTAGTTTATTGTACCATTCGTTACTGAACCCGTTTGTTTCAATGTAGTTTATTGTACCATTCGTTATTTCCATCTGAAGGAACTCCTCTCACGCCAGCAACGTCCACGTGTCCATGTGTCGAACACCCAAGATGGCGGACGTCGTTGCACACGCATCGATGGCGAGAAACCACCGGCCCTCCCAACGGAGGGAGTGGCCTCCGCAGGGAACCTGCAGGAACCAGGAAGTGCCGAACACGGACGAAGAGGAGGAGGAGGAGGCCGAGGAGGAGGACGTGAGCTGCTTCAAAGAGGTGGCGGCGGCCCCGCCCTCCTCCTCTAACGGACAGCTGGAGGTGTCCAATCAGCAACAGCAGCGAGAAGTGGCCGTCCTGATGGGCGACACGCCCAGCCCCACCCCCAGCGTGATCAGCATCCGCAGCGAGGCGACCGACGGCGAGGAAGACGGGGAGGACGACGAGCGCCTGAGGTGCCGGCTGCGAGAGTGAGTTAACGCCAACGGTTAGGGGTCGTCCCGATCCGATCCCATCGCGGGACTGGGAAACCGGGGGCGCCGATCACGTCATTTTCAAATGATCGGAATCGGATCGGGAGCAAAAAAAACAAACGTGATATAAACCGTTTCATATTTGATATAAAGCTTTATCTACAAGATAGGCATAGAAAGAAATAATGCAATGTCAGACCCACTATCTCACAGTAGAAGGTTCTATTGAAGTGTTAAGCACATCATGAACCTGGCTGCTAACTCATTTCAGAGTCTCTATATTTTTTTCCCTCTCCTATCCTCAGAGCGCCTCTTTATTATGTGCAATAAAAGACAAAACGGTAAATTATTAATGCACAGATATTGACCACAAACCTGTGTGGTGGGGGGAGGGGAGGGGAGGGGGGAGCAGTTGTCTGTTGAAGTGAGTTTGCCCATATTTTTTATAGAACTCGTTCAGTTGGAAGTCATTCATCTCAGGCTGGAGGCGTGAATAATGTGAGTCGTACATGAATCACGCGTCTCTCTCCATTGATAGCTGACATTGTGTCTCTTCTCTAGGTGTAAAGGGGAGTGTGTGTGTGAGGCGTGCAGAAACACCAGTGTGTCTATGGAGAGGGTGTGCTCTCTCAGCAGTCCAGACAGCAGCCTGAGCACCGGCTCCTCGGCCTCCGAGTCGCCACAGTCCAGTCCTTCTCTGTCGCCGTGCAAGAGGCCCAACAGGTAGCATTCTGCGGGGGGTTGTTGGGCAGTGGTACTGGTCGGTTGGGTGGGGTGGGGTGGGGTGTATTAAAACGTTCTTTAAAAGGTTGAAATGAATTACAAAGTTTACTGACTTCAGCAGTTCAACAATACAAACGGGTGGATATGAAAACAATATGGCTTTGGTTCAATAATTTACGTGCATTCTGTCGGCCTCGTTGCACCAAGAATGTAAACGACTAGAACAATATGTACGTTCCTTTTTAGGTAGCGAGTTCACACTAAGTGAGGCTTCCGATTAACTGGATGCAAATATACAGTGAACAATAATAATAATAATGTTTATAACTCTTTCAGTCTTAAACTAAATAGTGCAATTCTCTTTTTACTGTTTTTAATTCTATTTATGACCTTTTTAGCTCAACATGAAATTAACTTATTTTAGCTTAAATAAATCACAAATCACAACATGGGGGTTATGTCTCCCAAGTCTCCTTGCTGATTCTGAGGGCAATGTTTGCGGTAGGTAGCAAACATGAACGCTAGGGCGCAAGTTCAGAGAATAATCCAATATCTGCACTGCGTGGGTGTGGGCGTTTTAATTTATTCACAGATTAAAAAAAATGTTACACTGGCTTGATATCAGTGTTCGTGTTTTACATATTCTTTCATTTACCAACATGATTTTAGCTGGGGACCACCTGGTTCCATTTGTTAAATAAACATTGATTTTTACAATATAAATTGGGGTCCCAGAGATAGAAATGCCATGAAATGGGCGTCGGTAGACTAATATGCATGTCAAACTGGCGGTCCTTCAAATGAAACGGGTTAAGAATCACTGCTAGAGCTGTAAAAATCTTCTCTTAACCCATTCTGAACGGGTTTTGGTGTTCACCCATTCACCCATTTTGGTGTTGGCATCATGTTATGCTTTAGCTATTGAAAAATAGCATATCTACAAGCTCATAGCGCGCCACCGAGTGGCGTGCTACGAGCTTGTAGGTCTGCTATTTTTTTGAAAAATCGAAGAATGACTGACATTTTTAGAATCTGATCTCAGGTCAGAATCAGGTTAATCAGACCAGTGTGTGTCCAGTGGAAACCTCGTATGAATCTGATCTCGGGTCAGAATGGGTTAAAGGGGTCCTTTTCAAATGGGCGTCCGACCCGTGGGCTACTTAGTGTCCATTTGGGGGGTCCATGACATGAAAAGCTTTGGGAACCACTGCCCTAGAGTAATGGATGCTGGAGTTCTTAACTGGGGCCATTGTTGTTGTTTTTTTCATGAACGCGCAGCATGTCTGAGGACGACGGCCACGAGAGCGGCTGCGACACGGTGGAGGGCTCGCCCACCTCGGACACGTCCACCTCCCCGCGGGGCAGCAGCCCCTACCGTTACCACGGCAACCGCAACAACAACCACCACCACCGCCCGCCCCTGGCCGCCATGGTGCAGGCGAGGCTGGCGGCGCCCGCCGCGGTCCAGGGGAGGAGCCCCCACCACCACGGCGTCCGCACCATGGTGGTGCCACCCATGAGAGTGCAGAACAACAACAACTGCCAGGGAACTGAGGGCCGTGCCCATAGAACTGGTGAGTGGCGCTCGCGGGCTTAGCTTTTTTGTTTTGTTATATTTGTTTCTTTATTATATTAATATTTTCCCCAATCATAATATGGGTCAATAAATCGATAGCATACAAAAAGTGTATACCGTATGTTTTTTTTGTTTTGTTATGATGACTGGGTTTCAATTCAATGTTTCTTCACATAACTGTAACCCATATTACTTGGTCTACTGTCACCTGTGCTTTGGCCATTTCTGCTTTGCAGGTCATGTGGGAGTGTTCGGGGCTCCCCCCCACCCCCTAGTGGGTCATAGCGGGGCGTCCCACCCCTCAGTGGGTCATAGAGGCTGTAACAGTAACAGGTGATAATTTTAGAACATGACCGGCAGCGAGCTGGTCATGTTCTAATACCGTAGAAATGCATCCATAACCAGGACATACTAGTGTTATTCTAAGTAAGCCTTTCTGTAGCCATGAGGCCCATAGGGCAGGAGCCTGTCTCCTGTTTCTGTAGCGTGATGCAACTTGATGTACAAGTACACCCCCTGGACATGATGTACAGTCAAGTACACCCCCTGGACATGACGCTACTATGTAGTATGTAGTCTTTGGTATGACCCGGCCGAGGGTCAAACCCCAACCTCCCAGTCTCAGGGCGGACACTCTAACCACAAGGCCACTGAGTTGGGTGTTATCTAAAGACAATGTTTAATAATGACTAATACATACCTCTTTCCTTTTAACCTGTAGTCTATGATTTATGGGAGACTAAGACGTAATTGGAAACCTAACCCAGTTTAGCTAATTAAAGTAATACTGGTATATTTAAACAACTCTGGTTCATCACAGAACAAGAGCAATTCATACAGTTTGGTTCTGGTAGTGGAAAATCCATACGCAACTAAACGGAAACACCACCTCATTTAAACCATTAGGCTGTCTCACCTGTCACCGCGATAGCTGCGGGGGAGGTTCTCAGGTGTCAGTCACGTCAGTCACATCGCCCCCCTCGCCCACACACGACTGTCGACACCCACACGGTCATCATGTCCAATGAGCGATCACCTTATGGAAGGGGCGGACAAGATTTTCAGCTTCTTCTGAAACACCCTAATTTAACTGTCCCTTTCCTTGACATCGCCGGGGGAGATAATGCAACTTATTCTTTATATCCTGAATGTAGTCCTGTGGGAAATGGATGCATTTCTTTACGTTTTGGTTCACGGCCACTGTCTCTCTCTCTCTCTCTCTCTGCTGGTTCTCACCAAAATGGCAGACGTTGCCTGTTGACACTGATCTCAGTTTAGTTCAACATGCAATTCCCCTCCAGTCGTGGAGTTTTTTTTTTTTAAACGGGGTGCAGAACTTAACAACTGCCCATAGACAAATCCGTGCGGGCTGTCCTGGCGGGCGCAGTCATCGCTGCGGTGTCACATTAAGCACAGCTTGACAACAACGCAGCATTGATTGCCTACAGCTGGCCTTACAGGGCACTGCCCTGTGGATTTGTCTATAGATCAGAGTCCAAGTTCAACTAAACTCCTGAGGTTCTTTTGTTTTGCTTTTTGCTGAGTGCCAACAATCTGGTGTGTTCTCTTGTGTATCTCTACCTCTTGTTTCCCCCAGCCTGTACTTAACTATCTGCTTCAATTTGCCACAGTGCTGCTGCTCGGCCTTTATGAAGAAAGATACTTTTATATGACAGGTTTAATCCTTCTTGACAAGCAGTAAAAGTTACATTGTGCTGCAGCCATGAACAGGCAATTGTTATTCTGCCACACCACTACTGTAACTGTAGCTCAAACATTCCATCGTTCTCCCCTTAAGGCACTGGCTGAGAAAACATGAAAATGACTGAGAACAGGATTACCCAGTTATCCAGAAAGCTGATAACATGTACCTCAAGTAGTTGTTCTTGGCGCTTTATCATTCGTATGTAACCTGCCACTGTGTTACATGTTGCTGATTGTGTTGTTATTCCATACAAGCTATAGTATATTGCTTTATATGAAAATAACTTTTCAAAGTGCTCATATATATATATATATATATATATATATATATATATATATATATATATGCCACAAAGAATAAGGACCTATTTTTTGTCGATACGCACCGCAATCATGTGCAGTAGATTTATCCGAGCTCCACAGACCAAACATCTGTATCCATTTATTATTGTTTATTTTCCTCTGTCTATTACCAGGCTTTAATATTAACATTGGTGGAAACAGACCTTGTAATCCATGTCTGTCAGAGAGTTGTCAGGTTCTATAAATATCTGCTCTCTCTGCAAGTTATCTGACAGGAAGTGCACCATATGTTTGTGGCAGGGATAGACCCTGCACGCAGGCCCCAGACCCATCCTGCCATCTGCTGCCTGGTCAACATGTTCTGCTATATAAATGAACCGGACACTGGTCCTGTCCTATTATTATTATTTAATTTTGCGTCCTCATGCTAATACGTAGCATCGTAAGGTTTAGCGGCATCAATCTGTCACTGATTTATCACTGGCTTCCTTATCCACATAGAGAAACTGGATAGGACCACTATCACTTAAGTTTGAGGTTAACGCCGGAATAAAAGTCAACCGTACAATCTTTTGTGATTTGTAGCTTCGAGGTTTCAGGGGGTTCTCTTCATACGTCTTCAAACAGAACTCTGTGTTGTTGTTAAAGTACATCATCCTATCTGATTGACCTGTCCTCTGTGTTGCATGAGTTCTTCCTCCCTTCAGGTTGTTACTGTTTGAAGACTGTGTGTTTTGGATGTTTTAAATCCCTGCAGGTTATGCGGGATGAAATTGGTGTATTGTCGAGCATATTTACACAGTGGCCATTTTGATCTTAAAGGCAGTCATACTCCTCGGGGGGGGCGGGGGATAGGAAACCCCAACCCGGGACATAAGGGCATGATGGCCAGCGTGTGAGTATGGTCACTTATGTTCCACACCTGACGAGCATGGCTGTTCTCTGTTCCTCTTGACAGGCTCAGACTCATGGTCCCGCTCCAAAGGGCGCTGCGGCAATGTAGGCCGACGGAATGTACCCTCCTCTGTGGCCATCCTCCCCTCCGTCCCCCTCCTGCCCCGGCAGCAGAAGATGACTTCACTGCAGCAGCAGCCGCTGGTCTTTGGACAGGTCAGTTCTGTTCACTTTCTGTCTACCCAATGTCTGCAGGCTCAGGATCTGGGAGCTGTTTGACGTCACACATAGTCTCGCATTGCCAGACAACTAACTGTTCCACATTCTCCGAATGCTATAGCCGAGTAACGGAAGCTTCCTCTGCTGCTCAGACCGGAATCACCAATCACGACACGGTGCTCGTGGAACTCTAGTCCTGTTGAAAACACAACCGAGACGGGAGCGGGAGATTCATGTTATTTGTGCGCGGATAGTTTAACACAGGAATGTATTCTGGAATGAACACAGACAAAACTAATGACACACGAAATAACGCAGGAAACGAACTAGCCATCTTATCTTCAACAATCAACACACTGTTTTGCTTTAGAGTAGGACTTGTTTTTGCCGCTGCACCAAGTGAGGGGATGCGTCACATCCACTTTATCGTTAACTCATGGAAAGAGCTCCCGTTCTCCTGACTGTATGACGGAAGAATTAGAAATTTGCTAGAGGCAACAGTCTGGCCACGCGAGACTACATATAGGGCTGTCACAAATTCACAATTACAAATTTAACTTGTCAATTAATTGTCACACAATTTATTAAACAACATTTTTTATGGCTATAACACCTTTTAACTGTTAACTAGAGTTAACAAACTGGGCCTCTAATGAAGCGCTCTCCCCCTCAGGTGCAGCCTTACGGTTCCAACCACAGCAGCAAGGAATGGAACGGCAACTATGGCCCCCTGCGGCCGCACGCCTACATCCCCCCTACCATGGACACGCATACCTTCACCCATCTGCCGCACAGCAGCCCCACGCACACGGCCGCCGCCCCCCACACGCAGGGCATCCCCACCCACACCCTGCTGTCCTACCCAGCGGCCGGCCCCCTTACCGCTACCCACCACCACCACCACCCCCACGCCATGCTCCCCTCTCACCCTCACCCTCCCCCTCTCCTCCAGCCTGGCTATGGCCTCTCGCATCCCCAAGGGGGAGCTATAGTTCACCAGGTGACTCTGGGCATCAACTCCCACCCCCACCACCCTGGACACCCCGTTCCCCACACCCACAGGCTGCTGCCCTCTCCGACCATACACCCGCATCACCATCACCAGCCAAGCTACCCCCACCACCACCACCCCCATCAGTTCAAGCCTCTTTTCCCCCCTCCTCCTCACTCCTACATGGCCTCGCCCGCTGCCTACACAGGCTTCCCCCTCAGCCCCACCAAGCTCAGCCACCACCAGCACCACCACCACCACCAGTACTCGTATATCTGAGGAGCAGGACAGGGCAGCAGCAATACCACGTGATGGGGAAACGGGCTGGGACCTGGGCGGGTAGAAGCAGCAGCAGCAGCAGCAGAAATGGACATCTGTAATTAAAACATCCACAAAAAGAAGAGATCGAGGAAGACGCAATTAGGGATAAGAGAATTGATAATGTGTAAATGAGAATGAAATGAGCCGAGGTGTTGCTCGAGATGATTTAAAGTTTTGTGTGCGGTGTGAGGACGATGACGAGGGGAAAGTGAAAGACCTTCGTCACCTCAGCTGCAGTCGTGGTATTGTTTGATTGTCGGTGCAAGGGAGACTTCCTTGTGAAATCATGTCGGCCGATTGAAATCTACAAAGCTTTACAAAGGAAGTGGTGATATAGTGATATAGTGGTGATTAAAAGTCAATGATGATGATTGAGAGATTCGAAGTCATAATGTGTCTTTTGCACATTATCTCCCGTTAATTAGTGTTTTGCGTAATGCTTGGAATATGAAATGATTAACCGCTGGGTTTTATTTGTCTGAGCCCCATCAGGCCTTCTTTCCTTCCCTTTATCTCTGTTGCCTTGTAGCGTGCCGTGTGCTAACCAGTCAGCTCTGTTTTTGTTAAGCCATCTTGTATTGAACAGACTCAAATTGTCTCTTTTTTTTTTTTTCGGGGGCAGACTCACTGCTGCTGACATCTTCTAGTGCCTTAACAATGGAGTCTATGGTTCTTCGATTTTAAATTTTAAATGGAAACGGGCTTGCAAAGCACTTCGGCTTCGGCTTTCCGTTAAGTATATATAACGGGCTCAGCTAATAGAAGTGGGGTTTAGTTTTAATTATTTCAGCAAGGGTAAACCCGTCACTTTGCTTTCTAACCGAGAGAATGATTTTACCACACGTAGGTAAATGGATGCACGTTTAGGGCTTTGACTGAAAGAGCGTTCGTTTCATGTATATAAAGAATGTTGTGATTTGATATTTTGATAATCGATTTCTATTCACTATAGTACTTAATTCATAACAGTATTGTCACTGTTTACTGTAACTGCAATACAATCTAGATGGCCTCCGGGTTGCTGTGTTTTGTGTTTTGTGTTTTGTTTTGTTTTCATTTAGGCTATAATACTTAATGCATTTGACTTTTTAGATTAACATTTTTGGGAGTGGTATTGATTAAAAATAAGTATACAGGTAACGGGTAGATTATTTCACGCTTAATTTTCAAACGGCTTCTCAGTGTTTTAAATACATTAAACCTAGAATCTTTACAGTGTTGCTGGGCTATATAGTGTTCAAGGTGGCCTATAGTGGCAATTGTTTTCAAATATCTGAGACAAAACAGTTGAAGCATGCTGTTTTGTCAGTTTTGATACATTCCTGCAGGGTAGACGCCACGCCGAGTGTTAATTTAACTCTTGAGAGTGTAAAACAAATGCATACGGGTTGCACTTTTACT
Organism: Protomyctophum bolini; assembly: GCF_963924005.1. Lineage (NCBI taxonomy): Eukaryota > Metazoa > Chordata > Actinopteri > Myctophiformes > Myctophidae > Protomyctophum > Protomyctophum bolini. Next base: position 45,130,782 of record NC_137865.1, read on the forward strand.
CTCTCTCAGCGTTCGATTAAAACTGGATTTGATTCCTAGTACCATAGAGCTCTGCATTCTGTCAAATGATATTGCCTCTCGTATCGGCTGGTATGTTACTGAAATCAGCACCAAAGAGTCAAAGACTGTTCATTATTCATTTCAGAACCATCGGGCTCTAACCCCACCTCTCCTTTCACCACCACACACTGTTGTTTATCTATCATCGAGATGATATCAGAATATATTATGAGAACTATATTTTAAAAAAGGTTGAGGTTTTATTTTTCTTAGCTTTGTTTGGCAAACTGTATGTCGAATGTATAGATAATACGCTGCTATGTTTCTGATTATCTGCCACTTCCGTAGCTGTGAAATTAGAGGACTAATCGTGTTCTGCCCTGCGTTCTTTATTTTGTATTGTAGTTCTGATGGCTAGATACAATAGAGGTGGGTTTATTTTGATCATAGAGTATATTGAATAGTATTCTTATAATGCTAGTGCCTCTGTATATTTGCTTTGTCGTTTTGAAGTGATTGTAAACCTGCTGTAATGGAAGTATAAGTTTTCTTTTTGTTTGTTTTTTATTCTGTTGCTTTTTGGTGTGTGTATGGGTGTGATTTTTGTTTGTGTGTGTTGTGTGTGTGTGTGTATGCATTTAGCATCAGTATTTTATCATGGAATTTTAGTTGGGTTCATCCTTGCATTCTGTAATTGGTGTGTTTTTATGTTTTCCTTTTTTTTTCCTGAGTTTTATTCTGATGAATTTCTTGGCTGTATTTACACTTCTTTGTACTGTACAACTAGTGCCTTCTTCAAATGAGTGGTTCACAGATTGTGTCTTGTGTTGATATTGATATCAAAGCGGTTGGACTTTGTAGAACATTGTTCTTGCTAAAAGGGGATCAGCTCTTAATTTCAGCTCTTGCAACCCCAAAGTTATTTTGTTTATCAGACAAAGCTGACGTCTGAAACGATCCTTGCTTTCCTTCAGAATCCTAAGAAAGTATCAAGAGTCAGGGAACATTTACGACACTCTTTAAGCACCAAGAAACACCGTACAGTACTCAAATATATGGTCGAATACACGCAAATGCAAAGCTTTACTCACAACCGTGAATGTATTTTTCGAACTAAATGTCTTGTCTTTTGGGCTTCACGTGTAATGGTCGTATTTGATTGCATTTGTATTGGCTACTCTGAGATATCTTCTCTGTTTTTTTTGACTGGGGTGTCTATTTGATTACTTGTGTGCAGCTATTGCCATAAACCCCGATTCATACTTGGTTGCACACCGGTGTTGCACACCGAAAATGGCCGATCTACAAGCTCCCAGCTCGTTACGTTTTGAGCTTGTAGATCGGCTATTTTCTGTGCGCGATACGATGCACAACAAAGTATAACTGAGGCTTAATAACCCAGATACCATCATGTGTTTCAGTCGAGATATTTCATATATTGCTTTATTAGTTCTCAGATACAAAGCTTTTGGTCCAAAGTTGTCCCCCTCCTCCCCATGCAGCATCTAATCTATCGTGTCGGGATGTAACCGTTTTGCTATGTTAAAGTCACGGGTGTGCTTTCTGTATTTTGTCTAATATGCTACTGTGTTGGCAATCCCTGATATTTTGGATATACAAGAGAGGAGCCCAGGAGCATGCACTGCTAAGCTCTGGATGCTTTATAAGAAATGTATAAGAATGGGTTTGGTGGCACACTGATTGCCTTCACTTGAAGAATTTTGATTTGAATAGAAAAATAATCATCTGTTCAATTTAATTCTGTAATGTGCAGCCTCTCTTGATTACCATGTGTTCTCTTTTTTCAGCTCAGCACCCATGACAAGATATGTATAGTTATATCATATGGTTACAGTAATGTACATTTACTATACCATAACACGACCTCTTTTAATTGATTGCTTAAGTGTGTTACCAGAATTAGACCTATACAGAGACATGTCTGCCTCACAAAATAGGAATTTGTTTATCGGAATTATTCTATAAATACCTTCAAGTATTCCAATATGTACTCCCTTGGTGATGAGTGCCTTCATTCGGCAAAATCTACCAATCCTCTTCTTTTGCAATAATGACAAAAGTAGAGAAAATACATTAATTATTCTGTTTTTGCTAGGTTCCCATTATGATAAAATGTAATGGGTTTAATGATTGTCAAGAAAGAATACGTATCTAATTTGGGTTCTGGGCTGAGGAAAAAAAGTTTTAAGAATTCCTATACGATTCCTATGACACATGTTTAGTAGAAGTTGTTCCACAAAGTTATAATTACTGGCGTCACGTTTAACGTACTTAGACAAAAAAATATCTAGACGTGTTTGCTAAATTTAAGCTGTTACTGTTTTAAATGTGTGTACTAGATTTGTGTGGCTTTATGATTTCGTTTTTTGATTTTTATTTTCTTAAACGCTACACTAGTTTGACATGTAGCAACTGCACTGTGCAATATACAACAGTATGAGGACTGGGGAAATGATTATCGTTTGGATGTATTCATGTGTGTCTTATCAGTTTGCCCCCTCTAGTTCTCAGTGAGTTTCAATGTGACCAAGCCTCATGTACTTGTCACACAAAAGCGGGTTCCTTCTCGGTGACTCTTATTGGTGAGTGTCAAATTATGAATTGACGGTGTACTATGTCGAGATTCACTTTGAATAAAAAAAAAGGATCTTTTGCTTCAACTATCCTGCAGTTTGTGCACTTTTGATGATTAACCTTCGACCTGAAATTAAAAAAAAAAGTCTGAACGAATATATATTCAAAGATGTGTGCTGCATTCTCACGGTTTTTCAAAAATAGCAGACCTACAGATCTGTAGATCTGCTATTTGTCAATAGCTAAAGTGTAACATAATGCTTGGTTAAAACACCAAAAGGGGTTCACGCCCAGAATGGGTTAACCAAGAGCCAATGAGTGCAGCTCTGCAGCATGAAGTTGTTTACAGTAGATCTTACAGTGTTATGCATTATAAGAAATTATATGCATTTTATGACACATTTCCAATCACTGGGCTAATCACAATTAGCCTCATTGTTCACAAACTCTGATGGCACCAGTAAGACACAATCTCTTCATTGTGGTGAAAGGACTAGTCTTGAACAGACAGACAACAGTTCAGTCATTTTCCTTCAGGTCCTGCAGTTCATATTAGGCAACAATCTATGGGATCACACTGTCTCCTCTGCACGTGGGTGCATAATCTGAATATAGAGAGTGCTCAAGGTAAGACCATTCTAAGATCAGATGAAATGTTGAGGGGTATTTGATGTTTGGGTCTTTTGTTTAAATACCAAATGTAGGTGTCGGAATATACATTTTCTTTTTTATTGTTTAGATTGACATGTTTTAATGAGATCCCATAATCTGACGGGTAATCTGATAATGGTACAACGGCTACTCTGAGAAGAACAATATCTAGTCTACTACTATGACATCTATGACGGATCTGCAGTGCAACGTGGCCCTAACTCTAGACGGCCCAAACCTCCGGTTCAGATATAATTCGTCTGGTGCCTCTCCTATCCATTTAAACACAAGTCTGTCTGAATGGGTTGTAATGTTGGCTTTGTGGGATCCTCAAATTACTGTTCACATTTCACACAGTACTAGTATTACCTACCCAGCATTACATTATCCACAATTATCACCTCCACATATATTTTATTTTGATAGTATATTTTCTTGAATCAATCTTGCATATGGTGTTGCATATGTGCCTTTCTAAGCTAATATAATTTTGCTATGGCCATCTTATAGTAGGGACCTGACTGCATAACTATCTATGCCTGAGTGTCAGTGAGGATGTTAACTAAGTGAATCTTTGCGCCATCTGGTGGCAAAGGGAGAGCTGAATCATTTCTAATTATTTTCAGCTTGCAAGAGAACTGTTTGACGGTGACCTTGGTTTGATTTGCTAAAAAAACTTCCACCCACAAGGAAGTAAACAGGAAGTAAACAGGGGGGGCGGCGGGGTTGCGTTCGGCCACAAACGGAATTAAAACACGAATTTATTGAAAATTACCGACTTAATCGCACCTCTAACGTTTGGGGCATCAGGGTAAGCACCTTATATTTTGCATTTGCACGTGTTCGGAGCTCAGCTAGGGCTCGTGTCCGTGCAATACAACCACAGGGGGAAGAACACTATATGAAAATGTAAAAAAAAGCTCCTGCTTGCCAAGTGTGTCACTTACAATAACTCAATTGCATTAAATAAAACAGCTCTTACAAGAACAAGTTATTTAAAAACGTCAGTATTGTAACTGAGTACGGTATTAAAGTCATTACATTACATTGAATGAATGAATGACCTTTATTGATATAGCACCCTTCTCAGCACGAGTGCACAGGGTGCTTTACAATAATACAAAAATAAAACAACTATAACAACAGCAGGCAGCCATTATCACAGAGTAAACAGTGAAAACATAGCATCAAAAGGACAATAAGAACACACAGATAAAAACACAAACAGTAGAAAGTCAAGTGCCTGCTCTGCCGAGTTTATATTTAGGCCTACTGTAGTAGTAGGCCTACTGTTTATATTTGCTGTTGACCAAATTACTTCAAAATATCGGCCCGTTCTGCCATATGCACCCACCAGAGGACGCCTAGTTCCTGTGACTTGATTTGCTAAATAAAACATTTACATCAAGGCAGTGCTGGCGTCACACAGACTTGATACTTGCCTCCTAACGATAGAGCGGGAGGGGGGGGTTGACGGTAAATAACTAGAGAGAGCGATATCATGATTTAAAACACCAGATTTCCGCCAGAAAGGCGTTTGAGGATGCGGGAATAACTGACCCGGGCGATCCGTGGCGTGGATGTTCACCAGGCAGCGCTTTGGGGGCGGGGGTGGGGGGGCTTTTTTTGTTCAAGGTAATTGACAAACGCGGCTTTTCAGCACCAAGTGGAAATGGAGAGCGCCTTATTGCAGTCGCATTAGGGGGGCTTGCTTGACACGCGCACACGCGGGGCACACACACAACAAACGGCATACGGTTTTTGCATTTCTCTCTCTCTGAGCCTCCTTTGGTTATAGGGCTCATGGAGAGACTGTCTACACCTGGGGCAGGTCGATGATCATCATCAGACGCCGTTCGCACAACGACAGACAAAAGCGTTAGATGAATTTGTTTCTTGGATTAATTAATTGGTTGACCAAATGGCTTCCAAATGTGCGCGCGACTTCAGCAGCAGCAGCAGCAGCAGCAGCGGCGGCGGTGGCCCGGGAGGTGCTTGTTGGAGGACTGTTGGCGAGGAAGGGATAAACAAAACGGGATGGAGAGATCATGATGCCGCTCCGGGGACCGTGGTCGTGGGAAGGAAGACACGGGCGCTGATGTTGGACTCGATGCTGGCCAGGTGTCTCCTGACCACCGGCATCCTCCTGCTGTTGATGCAGTGTTCGTTGGCCGCCACTGGTAAGATACATACATACTGTGTTATGTGACTGACCGCTACTGCATGTATATGTGTGCTGTGTGTTAACCAACCTGTAAGCAGTGCCACTGGTGGGAGAGGGGGAAAAAAGTACTCAAATCTATCAATACTGCAATATGGAAATAATCTGTTGCAAGTAAAGACAAAAAAATCTAAATTTACTTGAGTAAAAGTACAAAATAATTTGGTATAAAAATATAAGCACAAAAGTAAAAGTATACTATACTCCATTATGCAGAATGTCCCATTTCAGAAGTTTTCAAATGTCTAAAATCTTCTAGATCTGCTATTTTCAAATGGCCGGAATGTGCACTGCATATAGGGCTGAAGTATAATAAGTATAATGTTTTCAAATATGTGTGGTGGAGTAAAAGTATATCATTTTGCATCCGAGATGTGTAGTGGATTAATCTGTCTTAACGATGATGTCACTGGTGGACGGGTTTCTGAACTGCCCACAGCCCTCCTATGAGACACAGGGCTGTATTTTGCATGTCTTAAGTACCAGGTCTTATTACCTAACTTGAGTAAACTAAAGACCTGGAGGCGTGATCAATGCTCTTTGGCCACTCAGAATAGCCAAATGGCATTGATCACGCCTCCAGGTCTTTAGTTTACTCAAGTTAGGTAATAAGACCTGGTACTTAAGACACGCAAAATACAGCCCACAGACTGAGTAGAAAAGAATTGTGCCATTTTTATCATGGTTATTAGAGAGGACCTATTATATGAAGATAGGTTGAATAGTGGTGAAGTGGTACACTGGATATGTGCTGATGTGTGACGTGTTGACCAACCTGTAAGAGTTGTAATGGGCATTTTTGTGTTCTGAAGGCCAACAATATGGACTCAATCATGAAGTGAAAGTGGTGGCCATTATATCGACTCCCGCCTAATGTTATTGGGTAACACGTTGAGAATAGAGACTAGGTCAGGCAAGCTCTTCTACTCTACCAACAATGCATAGACCTTTTGCAATTTACAATTTACAATTGAGCGGCTCATCTGTTCATTGTAGGCTGGTCTGGAATGGACCATGCCATGTTAAGTGGAATTTATTCTTGTAAAGTTGCTTTTTGAGGTGTTTGTTATTTTGTATTGACCTGTTGAAAATGACTGGTCTAGGCTACTTGGGGTTTAACAGCCTGTAATTTAAAAAAAACGACTACGTTACATGTATTCATTGCGTGTAAAACACATAAATAATGGCCCTTGATATGCAAAAGGTTGAAAACCACCATGGCATAGTTAAGAGGACAGAACCTCACCTGGCAGCTGTATCCATAGCCTTCCTTTGATATTATGGGTGAAAGGATTCATTCAAACACCATGTTGAACCAACCCTGGGGGTCAGCTACAGAACCAGAAGACGTTTCATAGTTGCTATGAACAAATTATTAATGATCTCTGTATAGCCATGCATAGAAAAATAGCAGCAGTGGATTAAATGTTTTATTGGCCCAAGAGAGTCCATTGCTGAGTGGAGCCAAAGAGATCTTTGCTGCTTGCATTTTCACACTAAGCATATATCATTTAGCCTACTAGTACCCACTTGAAGCCCAGAAGTATTCGCCACAAATAGCATGATCTACAAGCTCACAATGCGTTGCAATATGGCACGTTTTGAACGTGTAGATTTGCTTGTACTGTAGTTCTGAGTTCATACAGCATCTGAACTGAATTTCAATGACAGACGTTTCGTCTGTGATGAAGGCTGGATAGCCGAAACGTCTGATGAAGGCTGGATAGCCAAAACGTCTGTGATGAAGGCTGGATAGCCAAAACGTCTGTGATGAAGGCTGGATAGCCAAAACGTCTGTGATGAAGGCTGGATAGCCGAAACGTCTGTGATGAAGGCTGGATAGCCGAAAGGTCTGTCATTCCATCAAGACTGCATTCTTATATTAGGTTTTATTTTTGCATGATGGAATGACAGACGTTTATTCATCAGTGTGGTGGACACTGATGAATAAAAACTAAAAACGCAGTCTTGGTGTTGCGACCCATTACCCTTTATTTTTTACAATGTGATTTCAACGGGTAAACGCACCATAAGTCAGAGCACGGTGGTCACAAGAAAAGTTATCAGCTGAATTTCAAAACTAAGGTACATTTCAGCCTGTAGGATTATCAGCCTTGCCTAGCATCAGTGCGGTTATAGGGCCTATATATATCAAAGTCTTGACATTCTCAAGGTGCGACCTGCAGGGCTGCTACAGAGTCTTTTACTCTGTAGAGTAGAGTAGACCTATCTGTCTTATCTACCCAATGTTGCATTGTGTTAGATATATTGAAACCAACATTTTCCTCTGAAAATTGTCAAGATTTGTTTGGGCAAAAATGGTCTAAGGAAACACAGGCCATATTGGTCTGTTTGTGGGGTCCATATGCACGGTTATCCAGGCATTTTGACAGCAGTTAAGGCAGCTGAAGGTTATTTGTGACCTGCCGCCTGGCTGTGTGTTTTTATTTATAGTCGGTGTTTCTGTGCACAAGGAAGAAATGGACTGTTAATATACCCTCACCCTTTTTTACCAGTCAAAATGTCTGCTGTGGAAAAAGGTCTGTTTCAGTTACTACACGTATGGATCTTTATGAGAACTGGTTGACTAGTTCATTAATATACTGGCTGGCTGACTGCATTGATTGTCTTGTCTTGTCCTGTCTGATTGTAGTGGATGGCTTGATTTGTAGACTGAATGATTGTCAGACCGACTGGTGGCCTTGTCAAGTTACAAGAGTCAAATGATCATTTTTGCACCATGCTTGTAAAATAAAAATATTTTATGAATTTGAAAAAAATATTCAATGAAGAAATGAAGATAAAGCCAAGACACTAGATGCGTGCTTGTGTGTGTGCGTGAGTGCGTGCGTGCGTGCGTGCGTGCGTGCGTTTGAGTAGGTGTTTGAAGTGTTTGAGTAGGTATTTTCTTTAACGGTCCACGGAGATTATCATCGTCAGTCAATAACTGAGATCTATTGGGCTCTGTTGCCATGGGAACAGATCAGCTGTGTGTGTGTGTGTGTGTGTGTGTGTGTGTGTGTGCTTGCGCGTGTGTGCGTGTCAGCTATTGTAAAAGCACCTGTGTCATGTTAAGTCTATAGCGTAATGGTTAGTGTTATTGGTGTCGCGCACTGTAAATAAAATAACCCACGCAAAATCACACCACAGATGACACTGAATTCCAGACTAGCCCTTTCCTTACCGTAATCGGATCATATCCAAAAAACAAGTGGTACAGGCGAAAAATGACATAACTCCATTCAGAGCCCAGAGCATGCTCGCTGAGTCTTATTTATACTCTAGTTCGCCTTTTCACGGCAAAAACACTGTGGAGCGGATCTGGTCATTATGAAAATGAGATGTTTCTGGGAAAAAAATATATCATTTTAGAGCAATCAAAATAAGCAATTTAACGTAAGACCCAGTGTGCACGGTCAGATCTGCGGTGCGCTCTGGATGGAGTTATGTCATTTAATTTTCACCTGAAACAGTTCATTTATGGATCATATACTGTAATAACATCAGATTCTCAGATTCAGGTAAAGAAATGGTTTAGTCCGTAATTATGACAGGGCTTTTGGGTGATTGTTGTGTACCTTGAAGTTCTTCTGAGTCAGACAGTGTGCTTGTTTGTGGAGTCAGTGTAAACTGGACTCTTAACCTTTGCCCTCAGCTTCTATAGACACATTGTTTTCATCCATTCTATCCATTGTTTTCATCTATTCTATATCTCCATTGTTTTGCTTGGCCCCTAGACAATGCCCCAGTGGGACTACAGCTCTGCAAAATGTTAGAAAGGTTATAGTGCAATAAACCTTTCCTTGTACTACTACAGTGCAAGAAACGTATACAGTATTGTCATTTCTGTAGGCTACTGTGTTTAATAGATCATAATAAATCATATCAAATGTGATTAAATTGGCCACAAAGTGCTTTAACCCATTCTGAACGGGAACGCATTTTGGTGTTCGCATCATGTTATGCTTTAGCTATTGAAAAATAGCAGATCTACAAGCTCGTAGCGCGCCACCGAGTGGCGCGCTACGAGCTTGTAGGTCTGCTATTTTTGAAAAATCGAGAACGACTGACATTTTTAGAATCTGATCTCAGGTCAGAATGGGTTCATCAGACCAGTGTGTGTGTCCAGTGGAAACCTCGTATGAATCTGATCTCAGGTCAGAATGGGTTAACTCAGTGGAGTGCAAATCTCTGTCCGGAGCCACACCCCAATTATAATATCGTTGTTGTCGGGTAGAAAACTCTTAACTCCATATTTTAACTTTTTTTCATAAATGAATGCCCTGCTTGATCATACGTACTGCGGTGTCACACAAAAGTATTAAAAGTAGCCAATCTGCAAGCTCGAAACGTGGCACAAGGCGATGAGTTTTGAGCTTGTAGATTCTGCTACTTTTGAATTTGAATCCAGAAACGTTTTGGACATATAAGGTTTCCACTCAACAGAGATTCTATGTACAATGTCTAATGCATGCGTTTATCTCTCTCTCTCTCTCTCTCTCTCTCTCTCTCTCTCTCTCTCTCTCTCTCTCTCTCTCTCTCTCTCTCTCTCTCTCTCTCTCTCGTCTCTCTGTGTTTAGTGCCCAGAGAGACAATGCGTGCACTTGCAGGTGTGTGTGGTTATCGGTATGATTTAGTGTTTTTGGTGTCCTGTGCGTGCACCATGCACATGAAGCGTGCACAGCCGTGTGCCTCTCTGCCACACCAGGGAGTGTGATGAATAGAGGGTATGCGCAAGCATAAAGTGGGCAGGAAATCAAGTGGCAAATCGAGTGGCAGAGTGAGTTTAACACCGTTTAACGTTGTTTAATGATCAATCAGATAGGACTGTATGGGCTGAAAGTAGTTTTTCCCACCCAGTAGGCGTTCCCACATGACTTCCTGGTATGGATGATGATGTCATGCGCCATACCCTCTACCCTGCACTCTTCTAGAGATGTGGAAAATTATGTGAACAAATTATTTTAACGCAAAAGTCTGCGTTCAAGTTCAGTGGAGTTCCGATAAAAAGCAATTCTCCTTAATGCTGCCTTCGGGTATATATGGCATGGAAAGGAGTGGCATTTGCATTTCTTTCACCATAGTAAAATGTTGCATTCATTCATGGTCTGGACTCTGGAGAGGGCAGTTGTTTTACAGATGGGTAAAAGGGCAGTGACTCAAGCCCCCCTTGATGTCTATAGTGTTACGTGCTAGGGATGTGTAAATGTGTCCAAAATGAAAATCGATTTGTATAATTCAATATTAACGATTAATCGATTAATCGGGAGGGGGGGGCGTTTTTTTTTTTTTTTTAATATATATATATATTTTTAATTTGAACCCTACAAATCTTCCCCCCAAGGGGTACCTAAGTCAAAAATGTTTGGGAACCCCTGATTAGTAGTAGTTGATTAACAATAATTTTAAGTTAATAAGGGTCCATTTGGTTACTAACTCCATCTTTTAAATGAGGACCACTGGTGGTCCCTGGTCCAGTGTTGAGCCAATTGATCACCATAGCAACCCCAGCCTAGGCCTGATTAGGTAAATTCCCAACACCTGCTAAATCCTCCAAACCTGTATCTTGATTGGAATCAATCTCCACTCACACTCCTCTCAGTCATGCAGCTACACAGACACATCCTAGGCACACTTTGGTAGGCATATAGCCCTATCCTGTTTGGATGACAATATTGCCTTTCCAACAGATTTTAATTTAAAAAAAACGAGAAAAAAAAAACGATTATTGATTATTAATTTTCATAATCGATTTCGGGTCCTATTAACGATAATCGATTAATCGGACCCTACGTGCCTGCATGGGATCCATACAATGTTGTCTTGACAACAGTGTTGACCTCAACGAGGTGAAGGCAAATTAATATAAGAAAGTTTAAAGCAACCTGCATGACAACTCTCCTGTGTATCCCATTCCCCACGCGTGGATAAAGGAGAGGGTAAACTAAGTATAGGAGCTGTTTGTAAGTGGATGAAGGAGAGGGCAAAGTAGGAGCTGTTTAGAAGTGGATAAAGGAGAGGGTAAACTAAGTAGGAGCTGTTTGTAAGTGGATAAAGAAGAGGGTAAACTAAGTAGGTGCTGTTTAGAAGTGGATAAAGGAGAGGGTAAACTAAGTAGGAGCTGTTTGTAAGTGGATAAAGAAGAGGGTAAACTAAGTAGGAGCTGTTTAGAAGTGGATAAAGGAGAGGGCAAAGAAGGAGCTGTTTAGAAGAGCATTGAGTGTCGCGCCTTAATATTCCATTCAGCCATTCTGCTTCTGCTCTCTTAAGAGATGAGAAGAAAAAAAATCTCTCACCCTCTACTGCAGCACGCAGCCTAGAACCTCTCTGTATGTCTGTCTGTCTGTCTGTCTGTCTGTCTGTCTGTCTGTCTGTCTGTCTGTCTGTCTGTCTGTCCACATGTATGAGTATGTCTGTCTGGCTGGGTAGGGTCTCTCGGAATGTCACAGATTTATTTTGGAATTCGGAACCTGTTTTTGGACCTGTGAAGAGCTCTACTGTGTAGTGTGTGTAAGCTATAGCTAGCTAATGTTAGCTATGTTTTTTTTTTGTCTTTTAACCTGTAGCACTAGCTAGCTATTATAAAAATAATAATAAAATTAAATAAATTCCTTGCGACCCATCCTTCCAGCGAAAAAATAAAAAATTTAATATAATAAAATAAATTCCCTACCGACTCAGCCCAAAAATGACAGCCAACCCGGAGACCAATCTATTCTTTTGCTTTTGCCTAATATAATGGAGTTCCACTGTGCACGCTACCACATAACAATGTACCTGTATTTACTTATCATCATACATGCATTCCTGTTTAATAGTTATAAGTCAAAGAGACCAAAAATGGAACCTCAGGGCTCAAGTTTGGGCCACTGCAGCATAGTTTACACTCCCTGGTACGACAGTGTCATGTAAAAATTTAAAAAGCAGATCTACAAGGCAAGCTCATGTGTTGCTGTGGGGTGCGGTGTGAGCATGATGGGCTAATTTCACTGCCTGTGACAAAGTATAAATCGGGCTAATGATCAGAGAGGACGCCTGAGTGTAGTGGCTGATACAGTATAACTTTTGCTGATCATCATCCATCAACGCTCATCAATCAAACGTGATCAATTATGTTTATTTAGTGCACTGTACAGCAATTTAGCGCCCATCTGAATTCCTAAGATTTTGTAAATGGCAATTGGCTGGGGAACAGAGCTCAAATAGTCTGATACTGTCACAATGTTTGTTTATATAGTTAATTCATTTAAGAAGCTTTTCTCACGAGAGAGAGAGAGAGAGGGGGAGAGATGGAGAAACAAATTAATACATTAACTTTAATTAATTATTCCAAAACCGCCAGTGGAACCAATATTTTTAGTTAACTCTGAGACTTTGGCTATTTGGGCATTTGTACACTCTCAGAGTTATGGGGGTCCTTGAATTAAAAGGTTTGAGAACCACTGGACACTAAATGGAACAACAATATGAAGTACAGTAGTACGGAAGTAGGAAAGCGGCCCTGGAAGTTCTGTGTGCATAGAGCCTATTAGAGAGCTCTAAAATTGCGGGCGGCTGTGGCTCAGGAGGTAGAGCAGGTCGTCCAATGATCCCTGGGTCGGCGGTTCGAATCCCGGCTCCTCCTGTCCACATGTCGAAGTGTCCTTGGGCAAGACACTGAACCCTACATTGCCTCCAATGAGTCGGTCGGTGTGAGCTCGCCACCGTTGGTGTGTGAATGTGGGAAGTGACTGGCGTCGACTGTTCGCCGCTTCACCTCCCAATGTATGAATGAATGAACCATTGTAAAGCGCTTTGAGCACTTGGAAAAGCGCTATAAAAATGCAATTCATTATAAAATAATACGCCCAAGCTCCACTGACTTTGTTGCTTCACGTTGCGTCTGTCTCGCGGTGTCAAAAAATGTACCGGTGGCGAATTACAGCCATCGACTGCAACGCAACGTCGGCAGTGGAGTGGAGCACCCTTCATTGATTAAAAAGGGAACATCGCCTGTGGTGACGGTTGACGTGAGACGCCCGATGGCTGCAGCGCATGGAGCCCCGGCGTAAGCAGCTGTTGGTTGTCGGTTGGTTGAGAATGCTTGATTACATCCTAATATAAATGCACCACGTCTCGTCTGTGTGTATGTATGTGTGTACTTGCGTCTGTAATCAGCATAGCTGGAGAACTGTGGGGAGGTGGCGGTGGCTCAGGGGTAGAGTGGCTGGATGGTAAACGCATGGTTGCCTGTTCGAACCACCGCCATCGGATCGGTGTCTGAATGGGTGTGTGAATGGGTGAATTGATGCACAATCTATCTAAAGCGCCTTGGATAAAGGCGCTATATAAATGCACCATTTACCATTTAAATGCACCATTTGCATTTACCATTCACCCCACCGCCTTCAAAATTGATACACGCGTTCCACATCGCCTTTCTGTGTGGAGTTTGCATGTTCTCCCCGTGTCCCCTAGGGTAGGTAGTGGTACCCTCACAAAAGAACATGAAATAATCCTAAATCCTAAAGTAATCCTGATGAAAGGAACTGAAATAACGTGTTCCTTCCACGTGCAGAGGAAGTGTAGCGCCCATAGGATTAGATTAGATTAGATAATTGACACTGGGTGAAAAAATGGGTTGCAAAATCGTGGGATAAAAAAAAAAGGCTCTGCCTGGGATCTGGCATCATCACAATGATGTTTTGAAATCTGCATATAGGCCTATTCCATATTTGGACATGCCTGACAAATAGGGGCCAGGGCACCGAGTTCATATGAGCTGTATGCATCGGCCAGCAGTTTATTAATCATGCCAGTCTGCTCATGCGTCTGCAGCTAAAGCTGTATGCATTAATTATCACAGCAGTAATGACACTCCCCGGATCACAAGGTAATGAGGCTTCAGTGCTCGGTGACATAACGATGCATTTTGATGCTGTGTTCTACAGCAGTTTGTATTCATTCAGATTGTACTCATTCAATAAGGATGACAGTAGAAGATGGCCTATTCTGAATCACGATCATTGCTGTCTCTAATATGTTGTTTTTTTTAACTTAAGAACAGGTGAGAGCCGGCGAGCTATTGCCGTAGCCAATTTTAATATAGGATATACAGATTTTACAATTATTTAGTTTTCCAAATGTAAGCAGAAACTGATTCTACGACGTCAAACATTCTGTTAACGATCAACTGAGAAAAGTTTGGTCAGCCTACATCCGTTTATCTAAATGTTGCTCTTACCCTGTAGTAGCTTGCTGGACACACACACACACACACACACACACACACACACACACACACACACACACACACACACTTACTTTGCATCTTGCTTAGTCTGTTGACGTTGCTCCAAATAGGATTTATGAGTTGATTATTGTGGTTGTGTCTTTCGCCTGTGACCGATGCGTGATCCGCAGACTTTATCACAGGAGGGGCAGGGGAAGCTATCAGTGGAGGTCGGTGGACCTTTGGCACGTTGCTGTACTCTCCTCTCTGTGAGCTTCTCCTGAAGACAGGTGATCAGGTGATTCCCTGGTGGCAGGTAGAGCTCCAGGTGTGGCAATCAAAAGCTCTTGATGTCACACTTCTTCAGGAGGGTATTAATGTGGTCTTTGTACAGCTTTTTCTTGCGCCTCAGCAGACCTTTTGAGTTTGACCATCTGGAAACTAGCCATAGAGAATCTGTCGGGGTAGACGGTGGGCTGGCATACGGATCACATGCCCGACCCATCGGAGTTGTTTTTTGAGGAGCGGTGTGATGCTGGGTGTGTTGGTCCGGTCATATATTTCATTATATATTTCAGTGTAGGGCACCCTGTCTGCCTCCTGCACAAGTATTTGCGTTGGAAAAATAGTAAAATACATATAATACGTATGGGGATATTGCCGGATGCACGAGTTACCAGGTAAGAAAAGGAGTCATGGCCCCAAGTCATAAATGCCTGCTTCTTCTTCTTTTCGTGTCTTTGAAGCATGTGGTGAGATGACAGTTTCCCACTTCTTTACACAGTCTTTTGCATTATTGTTGAACTCTGCGAGATCTTTTAAGCTGCACGGGTTGGGTAGTAGAGGGCAGACAAGGCAGTGCTGCATCGTATGGTCATCTCCTCCACATTCACAGATGGTTGGGCCGGTTTTGTAGCCCCATCTGGCCATAGCAGCTTTTGATCGCCTGCTATAGAAAAAGGATATATCAAGAACGAGTGGGATGGCTTGATCAGACTTAAGAGAAAGGAGGGAAGATAAATTCATGTTTTTTTTCCCCATCTAGTGTCTTGGCTTTATCTTAATTTCCTCATTGCAATTTCAAATTAATCAAATATAGATTTATTTTACAAACATGGGCCTTGTTCCAACTTCCAAATGATCATGGATTCTTGTAACATGACAAGGCCGTCAGTCGGTCTGACAATCAGTCAGCAAGTCAAGCCATCCACTATATAATCAGACAGCACGATAATCAATCCAGTCAGAGCCAGCCAGAAATAGCTGGCTCAATGGTGCAAAGTTATAAAGGAATTTGATTTAAATGCATGGCAAGCAGCAGACCTCTGCAGCAGCCTCTGTTGTTCACGGACGTGTGTGTATAGTCGATGAAGCACAGAAGCTTTAATTACAAAACTGTCTAATCAATTGTGTTGGCAAATTCAGGTATTTTTTAGTCACGGTTGTGGTCTTTAGTCTGCAGTCTGCACATAGATAATAGATTGTGTTTCACCCCCAGGTATGGCATGGATATGGACTACTGCCTCTAAGTGGAGATATTTGTTTAAAATAAGCATTACTTGACTAGTTTATATAGGGGCTTATGGTATGTAGTATGCAGGGCTGCTCTTTTCACATTTACTTTCAAAAATGCTACTTAAGAAAATTTGGAAATTCTTTCACAACCTTTGAAGATTCTACCTATCCATTTTTGGCTTTAATTGACATGACCAAAATAGGGATGCCAGGTTTGGTTTAAAAAAAGCCAGCTGGTGGCAGTGGCTAAGGGGTAGAGCGGCTGGTAGAACGGCCAGATGGGAACCGCGAGGTTCCCATTCCCGATGTGCAGGTTGGTGCCTTGCATGGTTTCCCTCCGCCATCGGTGTCTGAATGGGTCAATGTAATGGACATTCTATGTAAAGCACTTTGGATAAAAAAGCACTATATATGCATATGCACCATTTACCATCTAACCAAAAAAGAACGGACCAAATTTTGTTCCCGGCTGCTCATCCTAACAGTATTATATTGCATGTTACGGTAACGGTATTCTGAAGCACGGCATACTGGGTTTCGGTAGGAATCGATTGGAGGCCGAAGAGACTACATGTGGTCCCTGAAGTAGAGTAGGGGTCCCTGAGTACTGCATCATCTCTGGGTATGATTTCAGCATCATGGCTTGTTTTACCCTGCTCTGCGCAGTACTTCTCGCAGGTTGATGGATGATGCACTGCTGGAATCCTTTACACCCAGTGGTTCTCAAAGTTGTTCATGTCAAGGACCCCCAAAATGATACTCATTTGACCCCCCCATTTGAAAATACATGCAAAGGAAGGACCCCCATAAGAGAAGATTCTTTTTTAAGGCTCTAGCAGTGATTTTCATTTCAAGGACCCCCCGGTTTGACCTGAATTAGGCTACGGCCCCCCATTTAATGGTATTTCTATCTCTGGGACACACAAGATATATTGTAAAATCACTGGTAATTTAACTCAGAGAGTTAAATGGACCCTAACGGGTTTTGGTTCCATTTGTACACTCTCTGAGACTGAGTCTATTTGGTTCCTAACTATCAACTCCCTCAAGGACCCCTAGGGGTCCCACTTGGGAACCACTGCTTTACACAAAGAAAAGACACTGAAAAGAATTGATGGAAGGCTGGTTTTTGATGTTCAACAAAGCGCTTTCAAGGCAGCAGGGATGGGTTGTATTGCCTGCATGAGTGGCACAGATTGACAGCAGGGACAAATATAACATAATTTGCCCTGAAGGGAAAATGATGACATATAGCCTACTGTACAGTAAAATGCGGTTATTTTCTGCCATTTCCATGTCGACCTATGTTACTTTTAACAAAATGAATTGTGGTGTTTTAATTGTCAAAACTCAAAACCAGAAGCGTTTTTGTTACTGTATAATAGTTTCCAAAGGCCCTGCTTCCTGACCAGATTGTTTTGTCGCCATTGGGAGATTTGTTAGTGTAAAAAAAAAAAACATTTACAGATTTGCAATGCTAATCGTTAAGCATTCCCCCATAAAAATTGCTATCTTGTACCCCAGCCTAAATCCCTAAAACACCTCCGCTACCCGTTACATTATGCATACGGTAGGTGTGGTTTGGGCGTTACAATAATGAAACCAATCACCGTGCCACATACCTTTGCCTTTAAGAGAAGACCCATTTATTACCCATTAAACCCCAGGGGGGTCCAGGGGGGAAAATCAAAAACATCAGAGTTGGAACCTGAGACCAATTGGGTCTCCATTTACCCGCTGAGAGCTGTTCATGAGGTGGACAGCCGCTGCCTCCACCGGTGGGGGATTGCAGGGGCTTAAGAGGATATATGCCCGGTGATATCTTGCCTTACACATTGCCCATGGATGAGCCACGCGCTTCGCTATACCTTGGAATACATTTATATTTCATACAGAGGTTTGTTTAGTGTGTACAGTATAGCTCATCTATCTCTCACTCGCATTATAGCAGGGACTTTGTGCTAAACCTCCACCGGCAAATGTGGAGGGAGGAGTCGGCAAAATGTATACGTGCAGGCCGCAAGATACCATTTACGGATAGTGGAAGGTTCTAAACACGCTATATGCGGGTAAGACATGGCATACGTTACGTTACGGCCCTCAGACTGTCTGTGAAGATGAGCATGACATCTTTTCCATATTGTTTATAAAAGGCGTACACAACATTCGTACACAACATCTGGGCAGCAGATGTTGATCATTCTATCTACACGCTTGTAGATCTGATATTGCAACAGTAACTCAGTCTTAACACCAGTATCCGCCTGCCGTCACCTCGCATCCGCCTGGGTGACGGCAGACTGCTGGGCGACCGCTGGCATGGGGGGGGGGGTCAGATCAACATATGGAATGAATTCTGTATTGGCCATATACATTATATATGGAGCGTGTCACTGTCACGAGGCGTGACGGACTGACTTTCATAGTAAACAGCGACCTATACAGTCGCAATTAACAAGATGGAGGCAGACTCCCAGGTGTGTATCATTCTTCACTTCTACTAGGAAGCCTTTGAACACTATAACCTTCCATAAGGCTCTGAGTTGACTCTTGACATGGTGCCAGGCATGCACCCAGCTGCAGTAATTGGCCCTGTCTGCTTTTCCAAGCCAAACATTTCGAGAGCGAGAGCACCTCAACATTCTCTCTCTAGTGTCTGTCTGACTTACACACACACACACACACACACACACACACACACACACACACATACACACACACACACACACACACACACTTACACACACTTACACACACCACTGCTGTCAACTTCATTAGGGTAACATATATCCTTTATGCTATGAAATTAATAAGGCATTCCTGGTGTGAGAGAGAGAGAGAGAGAGACAGACATGCATGCATGTGCACGCGCGCAACTTATGACGCAGAGCAACATTTTGAATATTTCCCTAGCTTGTATATGAAGTACATTATGCATGGCAGGCCCTCTTACAAATCATGGGGGTAGGCAGAATCCCCTTTCAATAATTTGATTTTATAATCCCAATTAGCCACGGCTCTTACTTTTTTTCCCCCCATCTCTGGGGAATTGTAAGAGGATGCATGTAGTATGTACAGTACTGTATATCCTCTCCGATTTGATCACATAGCCCAGCTGTAATGTGTACAGTAAGGATTAATAACTTTCACCACAGTCACGTGTGAAAAAAGCACTTTGATGTGCAAAGCGTCTGCACGTGTGAGCTCTTCTCCTGTTAAAGACTGTTTGTGTGTGCAAAGGATACACAGACTTGTGTGTGTGTGTGTGTGTGTGTGTGTGTGTGTGTGTGTGTGTGTGTGTGTGTGTGTGTGTGTGTGTGTGTGTGTGTGTGTGTGTGTGTGTGTGTGTGTGTGTGTGTGTGTGTGTGTGTGACTGTGTGTGTGTGTGTGTGCACAGCACACACAACAACACTTCCTACCAAATGTCATGCGATGCAGGCAAGGTGGTGCAGTTGAATTACTGCTTGTGCTGATGTAAGAATGTCTTAGAATTAGAGAGAAGCTAAGATATGTCTGGTAGTACCCTTATAAAACACACACACACACACACACACACACACACACACAAACTAGATGCTTTGCTGCTGTAATGGAGTCAATTTTACAAATGTGTATTGCCAGTAGTTTTTTAGATGTATTGAATGGCAAGTGGTGGATGGCCTTGACATCACCATTACATTCTAGAAGTAAAAGTAGCCTACTGAAAACTGGAAATACTCCAGTAAAGTAAAAAAAGAAAAATGCTGCAACATTTTACTTAAATACAGTACTTGAGTAAATGTACTTACTTTCCCCCACTGGATGAAATGATGGCTCTCTGGTCATTCAGTCTCGTTCATGGCTTATAAACCCCAGGGGGGTCCAGGAGGGAAAATCTAAAATATCAGAGTTGGAACCTGAGACGTTGACCAGCCCCATTTACCCGCTGAGAGCTGTTCCTGAGGTGGACAGCCGCTGCCCTCTCCGGCGGGGGATTGGGGCTTAATAAGAGGTTTTAAACAGCCTCAAAGAACAGAGGTCAGAGCTCAGACCCCATGGCATTGATTTCTTTTTAGCAAAGAGACTCTGGAATATCTGGTTTCAAAGTTGTTCCACACATTGAATGATCCTATAGTAAGTAAGTAAATTCAATTTATAAAGCATCTTTCAAAACAATGTTACAAAGGTGCACAACAGTGGACAACAATGTAAAACAAGTCACACAAGAGCAAGAACAAGAAGTAAACGCAAGACATTGACCTGCACAAATGGGTCAGATACAAATTTCATAAGCTTACAAAATGTAAATGTGAATCATGTAAATAAATGTAAATGTTTTTGAACGAGTTCTTAAAACCGTGAACAGACTCCTGCATATTTTGTTGGCAAGGGCAGGACAAAGCAACCACTGCAAAGAATGCTTCTTGTCCTTTTCAAAGTGTCACATTATCACATGTCATTCTAATGTTCATTAAAATAAACAATAATGAAACAAAAAATAGTAATCCGGTGGACGTGGGGATCCACGTAGGATTGGACTAGTGGCTGATCTCAGTTCATGTAACCATCCTGTCAGTCATCTGATCCACGTAGGATTGGACTAGTGGCTGATCTCAGTTCATGTAACCATCCTGTCAGTCATCTGATCCACGTAGGATTGGACTAGTGGCTGATCTCAGTTCATGTAACCATCCTGTCAGTCATCTGATCCACGTAGGATTGGACTAGTGGCTGATCTCAGTTCATGTAACCATCCTGTGACGTCAGTCATCTGATTCTGAACACGGTTTCCACAGTGGGCTGGGATCCATTTGTGGGTCGCGGATTTTTTTTTTATGGTTTCCTACATTTTGTTTTCATTTTATTTCAAAACATTTAAAAAAAACATTTCCCAAAAAAGCAAAACGTTTCATGAATTTATTAAACGAATTCAGTGATCTCTCGATTTCTTTCCAGTAATGTCATGGAAAAATCAAATTAATTAAATCACTAAGACAATAAATGTTTATAGTAGTGAAAATAGCACAGCGCAAAGTCAATAGACCGCTTGGTGGCAGCCAAGAATATGGACTTTTTTTTTGTAACCATCATTTTCTTTCTTCTTTTTTTCACAAACGAACAATACATGACAACACAAAATCCGACAATAAAATCACTTACAAATAATAAAACAATACAATACATACATAAATACAGTACAAGAAGGGCACAACAACAACGGAGTCCTTATGGCCACAAGACCAGAATACAATTATCCAGTTCCAAACGCATCCGTTAGATGAGATAATAAATCGTCCCCATATCTTTTCAAACGGCTTTTGTTTATTCTTTAGAGTACAAGTATTTTTTTTCTTCCAAACCACTGAGGGATACTTGGTGTGCCTATCTTTTTCCATGATAAAGCAATAGCCCTTTTGCTTGTAATGAACATCTATCTATAAATGAACCCTGTCTCTGTCTGTCTGCCTGTGTGTGTGTGTGTGTGTGTGTGTGTGTGTGTGTGTGTGTGTCTAATCCACGTAACTTGAGAACCGTTCGGCCCACCGACTGACTCTTGTCAACTTCCCTCCCCCGCCCTTCTGCCACCAGTTTGACCTAGGCCAGTGAGACGCGCCTCGAGGACCTCCCTAGGGAGACGCCCGAGAGGCGTCCTAACCTGATGCCCCCGGGGTCTCCTCCCAGTGGGACGTCCCTAGGGAGACGCCCGAGAGGCATCCTAACCTGATGCCCCCGGGGTCTCCTCCCAGTGGGACGTCCCTAGGGAGACGCCCGAGAGGCATCCTAACCTGATGCCCCCGGGGTCTCCTCCCAGTGAGACGCCCGAGAGGCATCCTAACCTGATGCCCCCGGGGTCTCCTCCCAGTGAGACGCCCGAGAGGCATCCTAACCTGATGCCCGAACCACCTAAGATGGCTCCTTTCCAGGCGAAGAAGCAGCGGCTTCTTCGCCTGGAAAGGAGCCAGCTCTACTCAGAGTCTCTCTCGCGTGATTGAACTTCTCACCCTTCTTCTCACCTGTTTTTCCACATTAGTTGGAACGTACTGTTTATTTCCTTTTTCTGTTCTGGCTCCTTCCTTCATTTCTTCTATGAAGACCTGAGTTAAAAGCATTCACTCTGAAAGAATATATATTCAAAGATTTGCGCCACATTTTTACGATTAAAAAAAAATAGCAGACCTACAAGCTCTATGAGCTTGTAAATCTGCTATTTTTCTATAGCTAAATTATAACATAATGTTTAAACACCAAAAGGGGTTCCCGGCGCCCAAAATGGGTTAAACTGTGAATGATCCATCCTGGCATGTTTCTTGTATGAAACCAAATGTGTTACAAGATGTATTTATATTGGCTACATGATGTCTTATGTTGTCATTTAGTGCCCTAGATTTGGCTGGCAAACGATTTATGTCATACCTAAAAGTCCATAGATTTGGACGATTTGAACGATTTACCCCCAAAAATTGAGGTAGGCTACTAAGCTACCGTATTGGCAGTGAGCACAAGAAAAGTCCCCATAATCTGTCCCAATAGTTCCCATTAGCGTGTGGGACAAACAGACCCTGCAAGACGTCTATCCTCCTGCAGAGCAATGCTGCAAAAAAAGCCACAGGGTACGAGATGAAAAGTACAGGGTGTTTTTTTTTGTTTGTCTTAATACGAATCCCTGGCATGTAAGGTTATCTTGACACCTGCATAGACATGAAGGACCAACAGACTTGGCAGCAGGGATTTCTACTAGAGAAAGAGAGAGAGACCCCGTTTCTTGACCTTAAAGCGCAAAACGGTTTTGCGCCGCGGACAGAAGAAGCAGTGATGCGTTGTGTGCGCAGCTGGTTTTTAGACAGCTGGTTTGATGGGAATTAAGCTCCACCTCCGCGGACGATTGACGCGGATGAGGAGAGCGCTTTCCGGGAATCTGGCCGTCGCGCAAGTCGTCCGCGGAAGTGGAGCATTTTTTCGGGACCGTACCTATGTTCCCTCAGCCCTATGTTCCCTCGGGTCCGCGTCAATATGCCGACGGTCCGATCGACAACCTACCTCAAACCCTCACCCTAACCCTAACCTCCCCCGGGGCAGACACCTAAACCTAACCACCCACCCTCTCCCGATCCCCCAGCGCACCTCGGACCAATGCTCCTTCTGAGGGAACATAGGGCTGAGGGAACATAGGTATGTTTTTCCATCCACCAGCTGTCTAAAAACCCGCTTTTGAAGCTGTGCGCAGCCGAAAACGTGTGCAGCTCTTTTGATAGTGTGGCAGCACCCAGTGAGAGAGAGAGACTATGAACATTTAATCAGTCCCTGCTGCTTTAAGGTTGACTGGAAGTGAGCAGGATTTACGCCTGCTTGGCTCTCTATCCTTCAACTCATTACTGTAGCTGCTCACCTCTCTGCCTCTCTTAACACCTGTGTTTCTGTTCATTTATGTGTAGGCCCGTCTGTCACAATTATCACTTAATGAAGTCTTTAAAACATTACCCAACTGCACAAGGCAATTATTTGAGATTATCTCAATTATTTTTGCATAATCGTCAGAATCTGTTGGGGAAAACAATAAATAATAATAAAAGCATTGTGAGCTTGGCGATAAACTATTTTTGCTATTACAACAATTCATTCAATTATTAAATATATGGCCTGTTTTCATTTTCAATTATATGTTCCAATGCCAAAAACACAATTAAATCGTTAATCACAATTGAACTATTTGTGCGACAGTTAATCGACAACTAAAATGTCATTACCGTGACGGTTTGATGCGTCAGTTTCCACATGAGGCACCGGCGGTGAATCTAGAGTTTTGACATTTCCATGATGTGTTTATCCATGCATGTAACGTTAAGCATTTAAACGGCTTATCCCAAACTTGACATTAATCAGTTCATGTGGCATGCTGTTATCTTGAGGATTCTGTGCACAGACACAACTCGGCGGGACTCTTCTAAATCTGATCGCTTAAGGAACTGTGACGTTCATGTGCAATTTAAATGCCAGCCAAAAAGAAGTGTCTTGTGTGGAGAATCTGGGGATTCACATCACATCACATCCAAGACCGTGCCGCTGACGGGCGGAAACCGTGTGTCCAAAACTGTTACTTTTACAATGGACCCAAGGGGTGCAGGGGGGGGGGGGGTTTGGGGCCGACTTGAGCGCAACTTGACGTCCCCTGCACCTCATAAAACTGAGGGTGTCCGTCCACCCCCAATGTAGTTTAATCACAAGGTAATTACCTTTCATTGGTATATACTGTATTATTTTTTTTCACTTAATTTTTATTGAAGGAAGAACAGACAAAAAAACACAACTAACAAGACTATACGGAAAGAAAAAGACAAAAAGTAAAAGAAAAAAGGCTGCATTTTTCATATTACAACAAACATTCAAGGAAATCCTGCAATATCGCTAGGCTGAGAGAAGAGATTCCACTTTTCCCAATTTTTATAGAATTTATCCTCTTGTAGTCTCAGTATGAATGTTAGTTTTTCCATAGAATACAGTTCCTCAATAATGTCCATCCATTGATCTTTCGTTGGTGGGTCGGTATATACTGTATTTAAATATGTATAAAACTCACAGACAGATGTAACCACTTGCAACCTGGCAAATTTTTTATAGCAAAAATAGCAGATCTACATGCAAATAATGTGATGCTTTGTGAGATTTTAGGTTGGCTATTTTCGCTACGTTTGCGTGACACTGGAGTACAACGAAGTATGAAATATTATATTTATGAAAAAAACTAAACCCAGTTTTAAAAGTTAGCCCACACGCTTGCGGTCCTTGTGTTATCAGTCAGCCATACATCCTAGTGGATTCTGAGCCTGTGTGAATGAAAAGGGTTGAGTTTACCAAGGTGAGCAGCCATTAATACAGGGCATGGAATTATACACTGCAGAAACGTATGAATTCAGAGACATGTAGCAGTAATACATTATTAGGTTATGTACTTTCCCATTCTCAACTTCGTTTTGTGAAAAGTGCAGTCGCTGCACTGTATACTTGGTGATGACATTTCGTCATTCTTGGAGTGAAATTGGGAAAAGCTGACATATTGCATTTCAATGAGGTCGTACATTTCCCAAGTTCTATTCTAGTTCATTTCCATGTAGTATTCTCGACCCTTGTGCCTCTACTACAGTGAAACCTGCATGCGTGCATGCATAGTGCATACTGTATGTGCATGTGTGTGTGTGGGGAGAATGATTACTTTGCCCTTTTCTCCTAACTGTAAATGAGAAACTGCGTGTCACATGCATTCATCATCATTCTCTTGAGTCATGACATCTTCATCAACTTCTTCACATCATCAGCATCACGGCTGCTGCTGGGCGCGGGCTGTGATTAGCAGCATTAAAGGACAATACTGCCATAAATACATGTCTATTCAGAGCTTCGGACAATTTTTTTGAGTTTTAGTGAAGTCATTATAACATTACCGAACTTAACCCAAATAATGTAGATAGTGTTGGCAGTTTCACTAACACAGCTATGATGTTATTACCCAAAGTGCTGTTCATATTGTACCAAGACTCCAGTGGCGTCCTCGAAAATGAAATAAACCACAGTACGTTTTGGTAAATGCATGGTCAGCAGCAGGATTGTCATGTATACAGTAAGTCATAATGCAAAGGGCTAAACATGCCAGAACACCAGTATGATCCTTTAAAATATAACTGGAGTAGAATGATTGATTGAGTTACAAAAGAAATAGAGTGAGAGAGAAAGAGAGAGAGAGAGAGAGAGAGAGAGAGAGGTGTAAAGTCCGCTAAGTACTTCAATACCGTTGCACTTTTACTCAAGTATCAATTCCGGACTTTTACTCTCTTGTAACAGAGAGCATTTCTACATTGCAGTATTTATGCTTTTATTTAAGTAAAATATGTGAGTACTTTTTTCCCACCACTGGAGAGAGGGGAAGGGGACGGTAGCTTTGTGGCCATGACGACCCATAATCTGATTAATGCATGATTGCCACAGTAATGAAATGGTGCTCTGCGCATATGCGGCGGCTTATGAAACGTTGCATGCGCACATATACATGCACACGCATGCAACTTGCACAAAGGGTACGGTACACGAGCACGCACTACATACAGTAAGCATGTTTATTGACTGCACTCCTCCTCCACCTGCAGTCCTGCACACAGACGCACACAATGGCACGTGTACTTACTGTACTTACATGTCCGCAGCGGCTATAGCCACTGCAAAAGACACATGTACTGCTTGGGGCCGATGAAATTCACTATGCCTTGTTGTCATTGGCTGAACACGGTCACATTGGACACATCCTGCTGCGGTTTTGTTATTTGTTGCACTATAAATCAATAGATGAATGCCATGCCATGACTCCCAGTCTTGTCAGTTGAAGTGCAGGCTAACCCTCTTTGATATGAGAACGCATATAAGCTTGTGTTGCGTGATAGGCTATACTCTATGTACGTATGTACTGGTGGATGTGTGTGATCTCGGGTTCATTATGATTCTGTTTGAGGAGCCACTTGAGTCAATATAAAGTGAGAACTTCTATCGTGTGCGTGTGTGTGTGTGTGTGTGTGTGTGTGTGTGTGTGTGTGCGCCTGCCTGCAATGAAATGCACATGCGGCACTCTGCAGAGAATTGCCCTCTTTTCTGACAACCCTAGATCAAGTGCTTGTGACAGCCATTTGAGATAACAACTGTACAACACTGAAGAAGAAGAATATGGTGTGAGCCTGTGTGTCGCTGTGTCTTATTGTTCGTGGCTTGCATGGCAAAGTAAGCATACATAATTAAACTGACTATTAGGGTAGGTTATGTAATTAAAGGATATGGCTGGTGTTCTTTTTTTCCCCCCACATTGAATGTGGAAAAGAACACTGACATAATCCCTCATCGTCAAAAGGTTGTGTCCTTGCATGTAAACTGCATGCTATGGCAAATTTCACAATCAAGTGTGCGGAGTAACTCTGCGAGTGTGAAACAGCAGGGACCTGTTACTATGTTTGCACATGTATTTTAACCCTTATTTGATTCGCACAGCACCTTAGGTATTGGCACTTTATTAACTTGCACAGTTGTAGTTTGCACATGCAGTCATGATTTTTATTGTTGAATACCGTTCCCTGTTTAGCTGAGATGGCCTCTCAGCCAACGAGTTCCACCTGGGGAAATATGACAATTATGAGGGGCAGAGGCGCAAAGACGGTGTACAGTAGATTACGTCAGTGGAAACACACTGGCATTATCCCTATAGGTTTCTTTCTCCGTTACTGTATATCAAGAATTGCGTCGTACAGTAGCAGGCATCATGCACACAGAATGAGTCCCTGAGGATTACAGGTTGGAGACATTACAAATCAGCAAAAGAATAACTTGACGACTGCTCCCAGTGTATGCTAAAGGGAAGTTTCAATTGAATCATTGAATTATGCCCTCCTGCTTCAGATATACCCTGAATACCCTGCGTTGTTTGTTTAATTTGATTTATTTGAATGCAGCTGTTCATTTGAAGCATGTTAATTTACCCGGAATCCTAGTTCTTTGAAGCACTTAATTGTTCTTTACACTCTCTACTTAATGCCATTTTACTTGTGTTTAACACACTCAAATTCATTTTGTAGACTACAGAACTAAAAGAACAAAACAAAAGTAACCACACATTTATGATTAATTTGTCATTTCGTATCAAAATTTCAATTGTTTCCTGAATCCTGAGTGTTTTATTTTTATTCTTTTACACAGCGTTCTGCTGTTGTTACATCCTGTAGGCGTGGGTGAGTGTGAGTGTTCTACAGCCCTTGCTTAGTTGAAGAACATATAACGCCCACGGTTATCCTCAACTTGAGCTTAGTTAACTGGAGTCTGTCCAAGCTGTCATTTGCATTTCGGAGATGCAATCTTAGAACAAAAATGTTTTTCCTCAGCATATATGCTTCGTGATTTTAAAAAGTACACCGGGGCCTCTAATCACAAGCCCATCACCACAGTCTGCCACGCATCATCATTTCTGGGCTTAATATAGTATTCATGCCCTTTTATACACTGAACCGGAAAATGAAATTCAGTGCTCAGTGTAGCTTGCTTGAACAGGACAGTAATGAGGTGTTTCACCCCTGAAACCTTTTCCCCACCTGCAAGTTTCACTTGTAAAAACTACTGAAAATGTCATTGACTGATCCCTTGAGGTGTGCTTTAACCCATTCTGAACGGGCACCCATTTTGGTGTTAGCATCATGTTATGCTTTATCTATTGAAAAATAGCAGATCTACAAGCTCATAGCGCGCCACCGAGTGGCGCGCTACGAGCTTGTAGGTCTGCTATTTTTGAAAAATCGAAGAACGACTGACATTTTTAGAATCTGATCTCAGGTCAGAATGGGTTCATCAGACCAGTGTGTGTCCAGTGGAAACCTCGTATGAATCTGATCTCAGGTCAGAATGGGTTAAAACTGTTCTCTCTCCACATGCCTATCTCCCTCTCTCAGGCTCTCCCCCTCACTTTTCTCTTCCTCTGCACCAGTGGTTTTATTCAGCATTTGAGCCACGAACCACCATTTGATGACATTCAGCCTCTCGGACCCAATACTAAAGAATATTTTGTTATCGTTGGATAAGATTTTGTCCACAATTTCGTGCTGTATTGATGTTGGTACCATTAGGAGAGATAACAGGCTAACATTGATCAAAATTACAATTCTACAAGACAATTAAGTACGCCTATACTGCAGATGTTTAACAATCATTTAACTCTTGAGAAGGTAAAATCTTTTTATACCTCTCAAGAGTTAAAGATGTAATTAGGGTCCTTTTGGTTACCAACTCTCCGTCATTTCACTGGGGACCACCTGGAACCCCCTCAAGGACCTACTGGTGGTCCCCGGACCACTGGTTGAAAACCACTGCTCTACACACTTCTCCACGTCTAGTTGTGATCTGCCTATGATTGCCTTGTTGACCGTCAGAGATCTGTTCTTGTTGACCGTCAGAGATCTGTTCTTGTGCCTCAGCTGATGCACTGCACTGATAATTGGCCTGTGACGTAATGCGCTGTGCAGTGTGCCTGTGGTGCATGACCTGTACATGGTAAATGGTGCATTTCTGCAAGGTGCTTTACAATACATCTTACATTCACTGATTCTTACACCTTCACAGTTCACACACCAATGGCACTGCATGGTAGGGGAAACTATACAAGGCACAAACCCGCAGTTAGGGGTTGAGTGTCTTTGTTCACGGACACTTGAACACAAGCCAGGGACACCTTCTGAATCCACAACGGCCTCCTATTCCATCCTCTTCTGTTTTATTTGCAAAACGTTCTATTCTGCCGTCCTTTACCATTAAGATCTCTCTTTGGCTGTTCTGAGGTTTAAGTTCAATCATTCCTCACAAAATGTTATGCATTCACATTTCATACCATTCTATTCTATCGGTGCCGGCTCCAGTGATGCAGAGTTGCAGACACAAGGCCTGACATGGCCAAACTGGCTTAGACACACACAACTCAGCACAAACAGGAGGGCATCATCTACACACACACACTCATGCAGACGTGCCAGACACGCATACATCCATCATCATCATCTGTCATCGTCATAGAGTAGCTGTCATGCAAGCAAGGCCTCAGCGGCAGCAGCAGGTTGGATGAGAGAAATCAACTCTGTCTGTGTGTGTGTGTGTGTGTGTGTGTGTGTGTGTGTGTGTGTGTGTGTGTGTGTGTGTGTGTGTGTGTGTGTGTGTGTGTGTGTGTGTGTGTGTGTGTGTGTGTGTGTGTGTGTGTGTGTGTGTGCGTGTGCGTGTGCGTGTGTGTGTGCGGGTCATGTTTATTTTTTTCCAGATTTGTGGATATCACATTTGATTTATAAAGATTATAAAAGATAAAGATACATTTTTGGCTTTTTTATGCATTCTGCATCTGCTATTTCAGATAGGTCAGTGCACTGTAGAGCAGGGGGTCCCGTGGGGTCGCAACATTATTTTGGGTCATCAAAGGTATTTTACACAACAATTCAACAGTGAGTGAAATACAATAGGATTAACCCATTATGTGCGGACAAATGCACACCAAACGTGCACGTTTATGTGCATAAAATGACCTCCGCGGTTAGGTTGGGGTCACGGGCAGCATTATTTTGGGGTCGCGAGCTGAAGAGTTTGGGAACCCCTGCTGTAGAGAGAGAGAGAGAGAGAGAGAGAGTGGGGGAGACGATGCAAGACAAGATGGGAGTCAGAGATGAACCTGGGTCCTTGTGAGGTGCTGGGTGCTGGTCGGTACCGTCAGAGATATTTAGGACGACCGTTGAGCCGATTCTACACTATGGCAGCCTCCAAGACATGGACACTTGTTAAGAAATTAGAGAAACGGTTGGATGGCACTTACACCCGCCTTCTAAATGAGAGCGCAAATTCTGTCTTGGAAGAGCCACCCATCGACTAATCTAATATACGGCAACCGTGTTTCTTCACTAGTCTGATCCAGAAGAACACAGTTTGCCGGCCACTGCTACAGAGCTGACAATGAGGTTATATCTTCCCTTCTTCTCTGGAGTCAACTGACCACATTCCCGGTGCGCATTTCCGAACGCACCCTTAGTTGTGGCGGCTGTAGCTTCGTGGGTAGAGTGGGTATAGTCTGGTAATCAGAAGGTCACCAGCCCACCTGAGCAGCCATCAGCATGTGTGAAGCTGAAATAGAAATTTCCCCCGGGGATTATCAGGTCTCTACAAAACACATTTGGCACCTACCTGTGCCTGTTTGATTTTGATTAGATTGTTTTCGTGCCTTTTTCTTTTAGTACCACCATTTGGCCAAAGCGGATTGCCATGAATCTGGCTGAGCACATTCACGCTCCCTGGAGGATAAAGCTTGCTAGCCTCAGGTCATATTGTCAACGTTGTGCACAACATATGTTAATCTGATCGGATTGCAGGAGAAACTCTACTGATGATGACCCCATTGTCTTTCCTCTAGTCTAGCGCACCTCCTTAAGTGAAAATACAGTATACCCAATTCTGCCACTGCTAATTATTTAAATGTTTACGTGCGTTCGTACACCTGGCTACAGGGGCAAGCATCGTCCTTAACTGCACTTTAGAGTCATAATCCTTACTTGTGTAAAGTGTGGTATTAAAGTCAGTTATTACGTCATTACATTGATGTGATTGTTGTCCCTTCTGTATGGATCATCAAATCCCTGAAGCCTGAGATTGGACAAGCAATACTCGGGCATTATAATTTTGAAGCTCTGTGTTCAAATTTTTTGGAAAGGCAAATGGAACATATGGATATCGTTTGGGATTTTATACCAGGCAAAGCATGTCCACTGAGACATAGTTTTATCATGCTTTATTTAGGATGCAAGCCTGACCAATTTGATTACTAAAATATATACAGTATATTCAAACACATTTTTGGCAATGATCCAAATAAAAAAGTCAAGTAGAACTGCTTGCAGTACAGAAAGTACTGCGAGCTTAAACATCAGTGACATCATGACAGTTGTCAGGGCTGCAGGACTTCCAGTGAGTGAAGACATTCAGTGCAGATGATCTTAATGGAAGCTGATGTCACCAAGCATTCAGTATGCTGTTAGACTGCTGATCAGAACTCACTGGCCTGTGCTGCCCTCCTAGAAGACCAGTGATTCTCAAACCTTTTCATTTCTCTATGTATACCAGTGTGGTATACATTGAGTAGGCCAGTGATTCTCTATGTATACTATAGTGTGGTATACATTGAGTATAGGCCAGTGATTATCAAACCTTTTCATTTCTCTATGTATACCAGTGTGTATAGAGTATAGGCCAGTGATTATCTATGTATACCAGTGTGGTGTACATAGAGTATAGGCCAGTGATTCTCTATGTATACCAGTGTGGTGTACATAGAGTATAGGCCAGTGATTCTCTATGTATACCAGTGTGGTGTACATAGAGTTTAGGCCAGTGATTCTCTATGTATACCAGTGTGGTGTACATAGAGTATAGGCCAGTGATTCTCTATGTATACCAGTGTGGTGTACATAGAGTATAGGCCAGTGATTCTTTATGTATACCAGTGTGGTGTACATAGAGTATAGGCCAGTGATTCTCTATGTATACCAGTGTGGTGTACATAGAGTATAGGCCAGTGATTCTCTATGTATACCAGTGTGTATAGAGTATAGGCCAGTGATTCTCTATGTATACCAGTGTGGTATACATGGAGTTTAGACCAGTGATTCTCAACCAGGCCCACTGGTGGCCCATTCTGATGATGTTGCATGTGGACCCACAAAAATGATTGGCGAAACACTAAGATTTTAATGATAAAGTCGTGGTATTTCTTTCTTTAACCCCTTGACATTTTTGTTTTCTTTGTGATACCGATAGATAGGAACTATAAGACAAGTATACTACCGTATGTTACCGTATGTTAGTTCCATTGACATAAAAACCGGAACACACTCGATTGATCATTAAAATAAATAGACAATCTCTACTTTTGAAATGGCCTAAAATAGACCTAAATACTATCAGAGAAAAAGCATTCAGTGCAACCAACTTGTTTGCTCTAAAAGAATAAAATAAAACTGAGAGATTACAACGGTTGCATTTGATCAATCTCTGGTCTCTGGTTGAACTCTGAAAAACAACTCTAAAGAATGACCCCGGGCACGCAGCAGGCCAGCTACATGCGGCGCAGGGAGATGAGCCTGGGAAGCACATTACATTAGATTAGAGAGAAACCATTGACCTTTACAGCTCCCATTCGGTGCGGCCACATTGAGTAAGACCTTGGGAGAGCGTGCCTAGCATGAAACCTTTCGCTGAGTACCGTACAGACACCAATGTTGTTATGTTCTTGTCCACAATGGGATGCTTTTACACTCACGGTAGTTGGGAATTGTGACGTGTGGAGCAAAATGCCAAAATGACATTCAGAATCTTAAGTGGCTCCACTCCATGAATATATAATATTATTCACAAATACTGAGGCTACAGTATAAAAGATTAACAGCGGAACAGTTCTCTGTGGCTCGTGTGTACATCTCATTTATAAGTGCACAGCTGGAATACTGTCAATTAAAGTAAAGTAAATTAAGCATTATTATGAGCTGGGTATCTTCATCTGAAGAAGCAAAAGAGTCATTACCCAGTGTCCCCAGTTACTATGCTACGGACGTCTACCAGGGGACAGCAGTGGCTCTCACACTTGATCCTGTATGGTCTTTGCACAAGTCCGCAAGACACGGAAACTCTTAACTAGTCCCACAGGGGCCTTGAGAGAAAGGATGGCTTAAATGCAAATTCCATTATGTGAAAATGTACTGGGCCAATGAAACCTATCCTTTCCCTAATTGGCATCTCTGTGTGTCTGTTCTGGGTATAACTCTGGCACCGGTTGACTTATTAACTCAACTTCGGGAGTGGGAGTCGGACCAGTGGTTGTCCAGCAGGCACGTGCGCACACAGACATCACCATGAATGCAACATTTACTAGGGTTGTCCCGATCGGATCGGGTGATCGGAAATCAGGGCCGATCACGTCATTTTCAAATGATCGGAATCGGATCAGGAGCCAACAAACGTGATCGAGAGGATTCGAGACATCCCTTAGTATCAATATTATATCCATACCATGATATTGTCTCTGATTTGGGATATTGTACTATTGTGATATGACAAACGTTTTCTAAAAAAATCTAAATATCAGATCGGGAGAAATCGGTATCGGCAGATGCTCAAACTCGAGTCAAATGATCGAAATTGGATCGAGAGCAAAAAAACGTGATCGGGACATCCCTAACATTTACTATGGTGAAAGAAATACAAATGCAACCCTAAAGTGTACTGTAGCTTTCACGAGACACTTCCAGAACCCCATTGCAAAGTGTTGTTGTGGTGCCTTCAACACCATCCAACACATCCCCTTTCTAGCTCATAAACCTTTCACATGGTTGTATGCAAAAACACAAAGGTCTAACACAGTGGTTCCCAAAGTGGGAATAGCCAGGGGGTCCGAAATAATAATAATAATTATTATTTTTTTGCCAGTGAATTTTGGTATGTGTGATATCTGTGAGTTTACCATAATCACGGTAATCCTTAATCTTATATTCCATCATTCAAGGCCCTTTGGATAGAAATGAAACGTGCTTAATGCTTAATTGATGCTTCAAGGAAGGCAATTATGTTCCTGCACCGTCAAATAGGTCTACATCTATTCTAATGATGGCATCTTAAATAAATGTTGTGAAAATGTGGTGACTTTGATTGAAAAGTTTTAATACAAATAGTTCCAATGGCATCTAAATTGTGCATGGCATCTAAGTTGCAAAATTGCTTATCGGTGTTGCCGCCATGCAGGATGAAGGGGAAAGAATCTTCCCACCCAAGGGGGGTACCTGGGCCAAAATAGTTTAGTAACCACAGGTCTAACAGATTGCACTGTAACAACAATGTCTTCGTCTTCCGTTTGGTAGGACTGACTGTCCTTAACCATATGAACCCTATAGTGTCCCTATTATTCTGGGGGCCAATTATTGCAGAAAATGGCAGATCAGATCAGATGGCAGATGCTGTCGCTATTCATGAGACTCAGAGTACAAGGAGTGGACCACACACAGAGCCCTGCGAGACTCCAGTCAATGAAGCTTATGGGTTTAAGTGGCTTTACTTTACAGTGCAGCTGATGGTGGTGACGTGAGAGGGGGGGGGGGGGTCATAGATAGTATGTTTCTTTATTTATATCATTGCGCATTCAAGAGTGGAATGGAACGTGTGAATCCTTGACTGTGTATGAATAGCTGACTATCTAGTCCTGTATATTATACATAAGAAGATGTGTGTGTGCATGCCAAGTGTGCCATGTTCTCTCCAGTCTATTTCTATACCTTACATGCGGTATATGCCTTGTGGGTATTTGCTAATGTGTGCATGCATACTAGTACCTGTGTGTGTGTGTGTGTGTGTGTGTGTGTGTGTGTGTGTGTGTGTGTGTGTGTGTGTGTGTGTGTGTGTGTGTGTGTGTGTGTGTGTGTGTGTGTGTGTGTGTGTGTGTGTGTGTGTGTGTGTGTGTGTGTGTGTGTGTGTGTGTGTGTGTGTGTGTGTGTGTGTGTGTGTGTGTGTGTGTGTGTGTGTGTGTGTGTGTGTGCGCGACTGCGCCAGTGCGCGTGCGTCTCAATGTGCGTGTTGCGCTTACACTTCCCAGCAGCCCAGGATGTCTCCCTGGGTGTGTTTATGCTAGACTGGCTGACCTAGCGAGTGCCCTGGAGCTAGTCACATGCCAGGCCTTTTCTTAGCCAGTCACACAGGGCCCTGCGACTGAACAGCACAGATCAGGCGCCATGCTGCCTTCTGCTGTTTTGCCCAAAATGTGTTTATGTCGGTATTTGCTGCATTGTTTTCCTACTTGCGTAGAATTATGTTATAATGTGAGTGACCTTGAGCCAATGTCAGACTGGTGATATAGGACTGGTATAATATAGGATTCATCAACCACTCCCCATAGCGGTTGTAAATCGTGTTAGTTTGTTTGATGATATTGAACAGTTAATTGTATTGATTGAAAGTTCACTAACACCAAATCTAGTGAAAGCATATAGTGAACGTTCAAGGCTTTTAAAGTGAGACATCATTAACATAGACTTTGTCCTGCAGCTTCACTGACAGTTATTCATCCTATGTATTATAATTTCAGCTTATTTTCCTGACAAGCCTCAAGGAAACTGCAATCTTTTACATCTCCCCCTTCTTTTTTGCGCACAGCACCTTTAAAAAAAAAAATATATATATATATATATATTAAATCCTTATGCTATTATTATTATATTGCAGCATAAAACTATCCATATTTTGGTTGCTACTTGACTTGAAATGTACTGCCTGTCCTGTCTAATGTGATCACCCAGTTATTTTATTGTTTTGTACTTTCTGTTTTGTATTTAATCGCACAGATGTGGTCCCCACTTTTTGCACTTGAGTGATCATCATATCTGATCCGAATATCCTGTGCAGTCCTGTGGCTCATCTAGTTGAAATCAGGGGAAAATACAACTTCAATCCCTTTGTGAATATCTTCCAGCACTTATGCTTTATTAGGTGGCAGTAAAGTGAGAGAGTGAGAGAGTGGAGGGGGTTATTATCTGCTTAACCCATTCTGAACGGGAACCCATTCTGGTGTTAGCATCATGTTATGCTTTAGCTATTGAAAAACAGCAGATCTACAAGCTCATAGCGCGCCACCGAGTGGCGCGCTACGAGCTTGTAGGTCTGCTATTTTTGAAAAATCGAAGAACGACTGACATTTTTAGAATCTGATCTCAGGTCAGAATGGGTTCATCAGACCAGTGTGTGTCCACTGGAAACCTCGTATGAATCTGATCTCAGGTCAGAATCGGTTAAGATGTCGTGAAAGAGTGATGCTTTACAATAAATCAAGTCCATCACAAGCGGCTGAATATTTTCAAACTGCACCAAACCTGGGCTTTTAGCCCTTGTTTGCTTCATTGTATCTGGTCGATGAAAGGGAGCTTTTTGCTCTGGACTGGAATAACGCACAGATATTTATTCATGGTAGACTGGACAAAATGAAATATACTATAAATATACAAGAACAAGATTTGTTGTTGGCATGGGGAAAGAAGAAGAAGAACATACATAAATCCCAAACAGCATTATTGCATCATAGATGTGTTCGCTTCAATCACTTAGCTTGGTCTTTAGTTACTATTACTTATCATTACATAATAATAATAATAAAAAAACACAATAATAAAAATGTCTTCATAAATAGCCAGAAAATTGTACATAACATTTAACCCAATATATAGTTCCAATGAACAACAAAGGCATAAGTAAATCATATATAAGGCAAAACCAAAAATATTTGCCATGAATAATTAATAATACTTAGTGATCACAATATTAGGCAAATTAACATTTTTCTTTATAATCATGCAGTCCTAATATCACATGTGAGCTCAACAAAGTTCTGTTATTCAGTTCTAGTGAGAGATCCAGCCATAACGCTATGTATGCTATAGCTTTTCAGCCAGCCCTTTCTAGTTCTAAATAAAAGTACAGCCAAAGTAATGTTCAGTCTAAGTGCAGTGGACATACTAGGAAAGACACGACAACATAAGCATGAGCCACAGGAAAAAGCTATGATGTCAGATACTGTATACAGTATACATGGTACACGTATGTGCATTATCAGCTTGTCAGTGTATCGAACACGAGAACTATTTTTAGAACGCCCATACATTGCAACTAGCCTGGAGCGAAAGTGAGTCAGAAATGGTGCTGTTTCTCCTTTACTTAAAGGGACACTTCACCCTTTTTGCTAAAAAATATATGTTAATGACATTTAGGAGCTTTATAACACTTTCCTGGGGGTCTTTATGTGTGTAATATGTGGTTTTAGATATTTTAGATTCTAGCAGTGAGCCCAGTGTCTCTGATGTCATGGACACTGGGATCACTTCCTTCCTGGACTACATGTTGTCTCAGTAAGACAGCTCTCCCCCTATCCACAAGGAGGAGCAGTACACCAGTAGTATTATGGGAATTGTAGTCCAGGAAGGAAGTGAGACCAGTGTCCATGAGGACCATGACATCAGAGACACTGGGCTCACTGCTACAATCTAAAATATCTAAAACCACATATTACACACATAAAGACTCCCGGGAAAGTGATCTAAAGCTTCTAAACGTCATTAACATGTATTTTTTTGCAAAAAGGGTGAAGTGTCCCTTTAACTGAGCCCCATACTGTACATTAACCGCAACTATTTTCTTCTAAACGATTTAGCTTTATGTTGTCCTCCTAAATCACCGGCAGTGAACATTTTATTGATATAGATGAATGAATAAGCATTTTAGAGAGCCATTATTCTTTTTTCCTTGACCTGTCGGTAACAGTACATTAAATCCAAATCCAAATCATCCATAGAAACAAAATGGAATCCTGCACACATTGAATCACCTCATCATCAATGTTTTGGTTTGTCTGCAGACCTTTAGAAATGTCAGTGATTTTAATACATTCAGCGCGAGAAGTGATCCACTTCATGTGTACAATTATATTATGTATTCCTCTATTGAGTTCGTAGATAAAAACATAATATATATATATAATAATACAAATGATGTTACAATCCGTTAAATCTTTGACACTGCAATTATCTCTGTATCACCTTCCTTCACCTACTTTATCCTATATGTTCTATTCAGCAGCAGAGTTCAAAGTGTGAAATCTTTGTAGTTTTTCTTAACTCATCTTAGGCGGGAACCCCTTTTGGTGTTAGCATTATGTTATGCTTTAGCTATTGAAAGATTGCAGGTCTGCAATTCTTTTTTAAATCGAAGAACGACTGACATAGAAACATAGCTTTTTTCAGAAAACTGTCAGTATATGTAGAAGACATTTTTAGAATCTGTTTCAGGTAAAAATGGGTGACAGGATAGACATCACACGATGCACAGAGATCTCCGTTGCCTTCCTGTATTTTCTATATAATAGACTGTAAAAGATCTATATGCATTGGTAATGGTTGCCGTGACGACAGCATGAGCATCCTCGCAGTTGCTGTGACGACCCTCACATCTCGGCAGAAGGAAGCCTCCCCGCTGTGCGGCTGAGTGGGGTTGTTGATTTGTGGTTACCTCAAATAGTTTCAGTCTCCTTCTTCTTCAATGCTTGCCTTTGTTTTCTCCACTCAATGGTTTTGTCCCTGAATTGTGATTCATCTCGTTTGGTGGAGTGCACTCTTCCTCTCCTCTCCTCTCCTCTCCTCTCCTCTCCTCTCCTCTCCTCTCCTCTCCTCTCCTCTCCTCTCCTCTCCTCTCCTCTCCGTGCATGCAGATTGGACAATGTGGATATACAATTCAATACATGTTTTTTTTTTTCACTTCAGTTCAGGCTGGATTCATCTTAGTCTGAAAGGAAGGAATTTAGGGCTTGCCAATTTTCTATAACTAAACTATTCTCTTGTGAGGATACCATTATAATGTGGGGGGAAAATAGCCTTTGTTTTGTCCTCT
The DNA here is from genome assembly GCF_963924005.1 of Protomyctophum bolini. Taxonomy (NCBI): domain Eukaryota; kingdom Metazoa; phylum Chordata; class Actinopteri; order Myctophiformes; family Myctophidae; genus Protomyctophum; species Protomyctophum bolini. Next base: position 45,169,961 of record NC_137865.1, read on the forward strand.
GTTTTTCTCCACAAAATGTTGATTACAGTAATTTTGTATGACTACTGATTTCACTGGCACTATTATATGCACACGTCTTTGTCATTCATTCATTCATTCATTCATTCATTCATTCATTCATTCATTCATTCATTCTTCTAGCCCTGTACAGTATTTCTTGTGCTCGTCTGCTCACAGACAGATGGACGCTATGAATAGTTCCAGGAAATGGTTGGGTTACATGTCCATCCTGTTGGAAGGGCTTCACTCTGTTGGATAAATCTATTGGCTTGTGATCATCCTGGCTCCCACTGTCTCACATCGAACCACACTCAATAGAGGCTTTGGACACTATACCAACCAGCCCACTCGTGATTGTTCTTGAAATCCACAATTTGTATACTTGGCGAAGGAGCTAGAGGCTAGAGCGGATGTCTTCATTGTCTTGGAATCGTAAGGGTGCCGTTGCCGATTCGATCTCTGGCTCCTCCTGCGTGTCGAAGTGTCCTTGAGCAAGACACTTCAGCCATAACTGCTCCCAATGACCAGGTTCGTGCCTTGCATAGTTTTCCTCCACCACCGGAGTCCGAATGGATAAATGTAATGCACATAGTAAAAGCGCTGTGTATAAATGCATCATTTACCATTCTAACACAATCCCCTGACCCGCACAAACACTGCCAAATGTGTTTTGTGGGAGCGCCCGGCCCGGCCAAGCCTGGAGTCAAATTGGGGAGTCAAATCTGTGCCTTTGTTGCGGTCTGCGAGTGCTTTACCGATGTGCCACTCAGACACCCTGACGAGGGTGTTTGTATTGACCACTGGGCTCATGGCATGGCTGTACAGGGCTTTGCTGGCATCCCTGAAGATTGAGAAGGGCATTGGGCACGCGGTGCCAGCTGGCTCGGGCATGTGGTCAATACATGGCTTGGCACTCGTCTAAGGCTTTCTAAACGGTTTGTATAGCGCTTTGTGCACCATTTCCATGCCGTGATTTTCATAATCTGCCTGTAAGCTCACATAGAAATGGCACAAAGCTATCCATGTTTTGTGCAAATACAGTACATAAATCGGGCTACCGGGCCATCCAATTCTCCTTGTCCATATTTGTACTCGCTCGAGGTTCTGCATTCTCAGTGCTTTGTTTGTTCTACCAACAGTGGTCTGAATCCCATATGCTGCTCTCAGCTAGAGCAGGTGGCTAACTGTTGGAGGAGAGAACACACAAAATACCTTACACATGCTGTACCGTACCATTACACCCATCCATCCATCCATCCACCCATCCATCCATTCATCCAGCTCTATGTCCCGTTGTCAAAGGCACCTTTTTCCTCCGTCGCTAGTCCTACATTTTTCAATTCACTCGATCTATTGTTCCAGGCAATCCATCCATTTATAATTGGCGTCAGCTACAGACTTGGCTTTTCTATTTGACTGCTCTCTTTAGAATGAGTGTTCCTCGATAGCCCAGTCAAACCTTTCCCACTCTTAACACTGTTCACAACCAACGTATATTGTTATAGGTGCCTCGGCTTAAAGGATCATCTATACTTTGGTGAGGGACCCTTTATACAGAAGTATTAATAGCTTGACAAACCTTTTGGTGTACACGTAGCCTACTTGAAACCTTGAGGCTTGAAACAACAGTTCGTTAATACATTGTATAGGGTTTTTAACTATACATTTTACAATTTCAATATCAAGGACAACAGTGCTGTCATTGAGGTTGTTGAGGCAGGACCACACACACACACACACAGTGTTTGATGTGTGAGCAGGTGTCTGTGTCTGTGGGTGATTATAGGGCCATACTGTGATGATGCTTTCAGGTCATGATTGGAAAGCTGCTACTGCACACAAAACTGTCATCAGGTCCAATCGTTTAAATCCTTGTTTTTTCTAAAAATTTGTCTCAATATTGCCAACATTTGTACATTTGGTGTTACACACACTACTACTGTATATGAACACGCTTCACAATTATTTCACATCAAACTTTTATTTTGGTGATGCCTCCATTCATGCAATCAGGTCGGTGATTTTATTCGCGAAAACGTGGAAAATCAAATAATTACGCCGCTTCACCGTCCACACGTTATAGTCTCGCTCAGTGTGCATATAGCATACATACTCAGTCATAACACAAGCAGCTGTGTAAATTAACCCATTCTGAACGGGAACCCATTTTGGTGTTAGCATCATGTTGTGCTTTAGCTATTGAAAAATAGCAGATCTACAAGCTCATAGCGCGCCACTGAGTGGCGCGCTACGAGCTTGTAGATCTGCTATTTTTGAAAAATCGAAGAACGACTGACATTTTATCTGATCTCAGGTCAGAATGGGTTCATCAGACCCCAGTGTGTGTCCAGTGGAAACCTCGTATGAATCTGATCTCGGGTCAGAATGGGTTAATAAAGCAATTGCTCAAGTCGTACAACGGCGCCCCGCACTGTCGTCGCACACACGCGCGACTTGAACCGTTGAGCTATATCTCTGTTTCACTTCAAACACATGCCCCGCAGCATGAACCCAGCTCTGGGATGCACGAAACGAGGACGAGTGGGGAATTGAAAGTTTAAAATTAAAGGTTAAGTCTGATTGGAAACTAATTGTAATTTAATAGTTGGTTAATTCAGCAGGTCCGTTACGGGATTATTTATTCTCTTGTTGTGCTTTATGATCATGATACCCTATAATAAGGAAACGGGCTGGAGTTAATGGGGTTGGGGTGGGGTTGTATTGCTTAACCCATTTTGGCCGGGAACCCGTTTTGGTGTTAGCATCATGTCATGCTTTAGCTATTTAAAAATAGCAGATCTACAAGCTCGTCGGTGGCGCGCTACGAGCTTGTAGGTCTGCTATTTTTGAAAAATCGAAGAACGACTGACATTTTTAGAATCTGATCTCAGGTCAGAATGGGTTTTAATCAGACCAGTGTGTGTCCAGTGGAAACCTCGTATGAATCTGATCTCAGGTCAGAATGGGTTAATAACACCATGCAGGCATCCTGGGAATGGAGCTACCGGTATAAGCTCGTGCTGCTCGTTCTATAAAGCCTTCCCTGCTTAGGAACCCCTTGTCTTTTAATTAACCAACCCCCTCTGTGGGGACATGGGGATGGCGTGGGAAGTATATGGGGAGTGTGAGCTATGCATGCACGCACACACGCACGCACACACACTCACACTAACACACTCACACTCACGCACATGGTGTAGGTTGGAAGGGAAAAAAGAGTAGCCTGTGCATGTACCTGCACTATGAAAAATAAATAAGCGTAAGAGTGTCAAATAAGAGAAAATCTTCTTTTGATTTATTATTTTATTGGTTTATATTATATTAATTCCTCTCTATTATCTGATAGTCTTTTTCCTCTATCGCTTCAAATCCGTTAATTACGCCTTGTGTGTTGTTTTTTTAGGTAGCTATTGGTGTAGATTTTCATCTTACACAAACATTAAATTCCCATTGACAACGAATGGAGAATTTACGTCATTATGTACGATGATTAGAGCGCCCCTCACTTCACACGGGTGTGATTTTTTTTTAACCTGGGTAAGGGTATCAACTGCTTGTCAATTTGTTAATGTTGGTTTGTCGTTTGATTTTATGGATTGTTAAATGAACACTCAAGGATTTTGCAGTGTGTACGTTTGATTTTATGGATTGTTAAATGAACACTCAAGGATTTTGCAGTGTGTACGCTCTCTCTATCACTTGGTCAGTCGTGCCAGCAACAGAGAAGCTACAAATGCACTATGGACTAACGCCAAGTCAGTTCTTTTCAACTAGAACAAATGAACAAATGCAATAAACTCCCGTCAGTCAGCCTGCCAGCCAGCCCGGTTCTCCATCTTTTCAATTCCACCAAGCCAAGGTGCCTTTGAGACCGTAGAATAATCAACCTAGTCTGCCAATATAAGGCTTTGTTCTGGCCATAATGTACTGTACGGGGAGGACACACAATTAGGGATTTGGGAAGAATGTGATAATATTTTAATTGGCATCCATCCTTTCATGGTGTTCTTCTGGGTCTGTCTAATTATAATATCTGAACAATTTCTTCTTCAAAAGTTGAAAAGTAGTCCGTCTTCATCTACAGATATTTAAAGCTTCAAACATGGCACAATTTGTGCATTCAGTTAACCTAGCAGTCATGTTGTTTGTACCTCTACACATTCATGTATTGTTATTATAATTATTCGCCCCATTTGTGATAGTTTCTTTGTTAGTGTGTATGTTTGTGTTAGGACACCATTTGGGTTACACACACCAAAAGTTGGACATAGCTTATCATCATGGCTCATCAACAATAATTGTACTCTTGAGAGCGTACAATGAAACCAAATATACTCATTTTACACTCTCAAGAGTTAAAGACCTGTAAGGGTGGACCCTTACCATCATTTAGCTGCAGGGACCATTTGGAACCCCCTCGAGGACCGCTGGTGGTCCCCCTGACCACTGGTTGAGAAGCTTAAGGTCAGAGGACGGGGAAGGACATGCAACATAGGTCTCCAATCAGAATAAAATGCAGGACATGCAGTGGTGGTCTGGGTAGCCAGCGGCTATGTGTTTATTCTAGGAATAATAATTCCATGATCAGATTAGTATGTGTGAAATCACAGCTGGTTAGGACAAACTGTGTGTGTGTGTGTGTGTGTGTGTGTGTGTGTGTGTGTGTGTGTGTGTGTGTGTGTGTGTGTGTGTGTGTGTGTGTGTGTGTGTGTGTGTGTGTGTGTGTGTGTGTGTGTGTGTGTGTGTGTGTGTGTGTGTGTGTGTGTGTGTGTGTGTGTGTGTGCGCGTCCTAGTTTATGTACATTAATTCCCTATGCTTTATCCTCTAAAAACATAAGTGACCTACTTGACAGATTAATACAGTTTTTAGGGTCCTTTATCTCTTCGTATGGCCGAGAGAGAGAGAGTGAGAGATGTGTGTGTCGGTGGGCTCTAATGTAGGCTCTAATAGGCTCTAATGTCTCTAAACACAACGTCAATAGAGACGGAGGACAATCACTGCATTTAGGGCAGAGCGCTCAGGTGGCACAGCGGTATAACTTAACTGCCCACCACCTCCTATAGGGGTTCAAATCCACCGGCTTTGTCGAGCATATACGAACACAATGAGGCCCGTGGTTGGGGGAGGGAAGCCGGACGTGCAGGGACAGGGTTATATTAGTCACTGTGCACGTATACCCCTACGGGCTGTATAACGGCACCTGTCAGGAGTGTTGGGCGGGAGGAGTAGAACGAAGGCTCTGCAGTACGTCCTCCTGGTGGGGGCTCCTCCTCACTGGCAGGTGAGCCAGTGGGACGCAGCAGGGACAACACACAGATGTGTGGAATTCATTGGCATGATAGATTGGGAGGAAAAGGGGTAAACGCAGCAGAAAGAACAAAAAAGAAACATTTACATCTTCCATCTCAAGTGACATTGTGGCAGAATATCTAACAGCATCCTCAGGGAACTCGTCCCAATCGGGTCAGCCTCTGTTTGAACTTCTGCCCTCAGGGAGAGGCTATATTAAGGTCATGAACAAAGGAACCAAAATAAGGAATAAGAAAAGGAAAATAGACGATCTCAGCATGCAATCAAGTGTAAAATGACTTTGTTGTTGACAAAACTGTCGGTATATTTAGTCTTAGTTTTATTCATCGTAGCTTAGTTTCCATTTAGTTTTCGTCATTGAAAAAAGGTAGTCGACGAACATTTTTCGTCATATTTTTAGTCGACAAAATCATCACCCCAGCAAGCACGGTCAGGACCTGGACGAATTAGTGACGTCTCGATTGGGGCCAGATCAAGTCAAACCACACCTGATTTCAAGTTCAACCAACATAAATTCTGCCCACTAAGACGGATGTCCCTGGATGAATCAGAGAGAGTCTGATCGAGGCCAGATCAACTTAAGTCATATCATAACTAGTCAGATCTGATCCAGAATAAGCTATATTATTTAAACTGGTGAAGACGTCCTGGAAATGATGTAAAGATCATCCCCATATGGGCTGTGATCTGGCCTATAGTCCTGAACGTCACCGGAGTCACCGGAGGACGTCATCATAACGTTAGCATGAGTCATTTGGCTTGCTGGGACTGGATCAAGCAGACTGAGAAATATGTTCTACCCCAGAGCTGTCATAGTAGCTCTACTCTGCACAGACCTGAGATACTTGACACTTTATGAACCTACAGTATGTCACAATCGCTCCATAAAAGTGTGAAGTGTTGAGTAGAAATCCAGTTCAGTGCTTAAAAAAACCCCACATGAAATATACTCTGAGTCGGAGGGGATATACAATATGTTTTAATGTATGTGTTTTGTTAGAGTATATTTTATGTTTTTTTTAAATGCACTGAGCTGGTTTGCTATACTCAATTCCGTTGTTTCGTACAATGATAATAAAGATATTCTGATTCTGAAACAAATCTTTAGTCAGTCCTTCATATTGCATGCGTGGTCTTAATTTATGACTGTACGTACAAGTAGTCAAAGCAGTCATCATCCAGTCGGTGGCAGCCATGCGTCAATCCTTCAAAATAATAATCCTAATTGAACTCAATTTCTACTTATTGTTTCTTCCACTTATTTCTCTCTTCCTTTCCCACTCTTTTCCCTTGTATTCTTTGTTCCTCTCATCTTTTGTTCTTTCAACTAATCCTCCAACTAATCCTCTCTCTTTCTTTCTCTCTGTTTTCCAGATGAGAGAGGACACCACCGTGAGTCATCAAAGCCCGCCACCTTGCCTCCGGACCCGGCCGTGTCCTCCAAAGTGAATCCGGGCGCCGCGTACACAAACTGGGCTGCTGGGGGCGATGCTTTGGCTCGTCCCGCAGCCAACAGTGGAGCCGATGCTGTTCTGGGAGCTGGGACCCGGATATGGCCCGAGGGCAGAGCTTTGGCCGAGGCCCGAACGGCAGTTTGGGCCGAAACCGCAGCGGGAGTCCGAGGTGGAGGCGGGGGCAAAGTGTTTGCTCAGAGTGGGATCGTAAGTGGAACCGGGGCCTGGGCTGAAGTTGGGGCTAACTGGAGGCCGGTGGTTACAGAGGGGGTGGACCTGCCAAGCATGTCGAGGGACCCGGCTGCCTGGCTCAGGCGACTGGGGCCCCAGGGGCTCCTGGGGCAGGGACAGACCCACAGAGAGCAGGCTGCCTTTTCTTCAGTTCTCACAATGCTGGCCGAGGAGGCAGAGCCATCGGAACTGCCGGCACTGGCCGCGAGAAAGCCATTAGGGCTGCTGTCTAAAGCTTCCTGGACCAAAATATCCTCTCCTTCATTTAGTAAGTCATCCTCGTCCAAAGGCTCCTCTTCGCCCCCCGCCTCTTCGTCGCTCTCCTCTTCCTCGGCTGTGAGCAGAGACAATCAGATAACGGGATCAGACGCCGTCTCTCTGGTTGCCACTGGCAACAACGCTTCCAGCTCCAACACCAGCCTAGGTACCGTACTGTATGTAATGCATGGTCCACTGTTTAGAGTGCATCTCATTGAATTAGTCGTAGCAAATCAAAGCTGTGCCTTCCACCGGTCATCATTCATTATCATCCTCATCATCCTCGCCATCGTCATCATGATCGGACGTCGGCCCGTTCACACTCCCTCAGCTACCCTCTTCCGGTGGTGCTCCATTATTTTCATTGCTAATAACAACAACTCTACACATTGTAACGGGGGTTGCTGACAGATTTGGCTGCAGAGCTCTGAGCTCTGTCTTGAGAGATTATTGCACATATACAGTAGGGCAACAACATGACCTTGGCCTTGGTAGCTGAAATTCAATCGGCTCTTGTTGACTAGATATTTGAGGCAAGATGTGAGGAAAACAAGATATTATGTGTCATACAGTACCATCTCACTGTTTAAAAGATCATAAATGGATCACCCCACATTATATGATATTGGGGAAAACAACATATTCTGTGTCACTGCAGCGTCTCCCTTGTTAAACCGTAATAATACTGCATTGATCACTGCACATATTATTGTCTTGGTCGGGTGGAAACCTTGCCCTACCGCTACAAAACCGTTACTTTTCAAAATTACACTCTTATCATCATACATAAGCCAATCAAATCATCACATTCCGTGCTACAAACACAAACACAAAAACTGAAACCTACAAGCTCACAACGCGTCAATCGGCAGTTTTCACATTGAACACAGGCATAGGTGAACACGGACATTATCGTTCCTTGGAGTGGTGGCACCACTCAAAAATGGGTTGCAAAAATCGTGGGATAAAAATAAAAAACTCAAGTAAGAAATGTGAGTACGGTACTTTTCCCACCACTGTGTATTGATATACTGTACCAACATGTTGGCCTCCCCCCTCCCGCCTACAGAGGAGTCTGTGAGCAGCCTGCCAGCCTGGGACCTGCCCACCGTCCCCGCAGCTCTGCTGACCACGATGGGCGACCATGACATCACGCTCGCCGACAACATCACCAGCCCCTTCTCCACCCAGTGGAACACCACGGCGCCCGTGCCGCGCGCCCGGAACGCCTCCCGGCACACTCCCACGTCTCCTCCGGCCACTGCCACGCTCCCGCCTCTGCCTCCTGTCACCACGTCCGCGGCCGCGCACACCCCAGGTTGGGCCCGTCATCACAGTTGCCTTTACAAACGCAATTATTTGAGATGGCCGCAATTATTTGAGATGGTCACGATTGTTTTGTATAAACGTCATAATTGTTTCCATGTAGAAACGTTTTCATAATTTGTTTCCCCCCCCAAAAAATAGCAAAAGTATAATATTATTAAATATGTCTTGTCTATGTTTACGTTATATGTCATATCTGCCCTGTGCAATTTGTGATTATGAAGCCTAAAAACCAAACAGAAATTTTAGTTAGATTATTATTATTATGTTCCAATGTCCAATGCCAAAAAAATGCAATTAAATTCTTAATTGCGACTACTTTGTGTGACAATTAATTGTCGACTTAAATGTGAAATGGCCTAATTAACTCCAGGTGCATCCGCTGAGACAACGACGGAGCGCACGCCGCCTGGCGCTGCTGCAGCGACCGCGGGCCAGGACACTGTGACCAGCGACGGCCATCGGCCGACACCCGCCGTGACGACGACGACGACGCTCTCCTCAACCGCCACGACGGCGAACACGAGCGCCGCTCAGCCGACGGCGGAAGCGGAGACCTCTGAGAGCGCTGTAACAACACCGACAAACACCTCGACCACAGCGCCCACCGCAGCTACTAACTCCACACAACAAACTACCAGCCTCGAACCGACGGTGGCGGCTGCTAGTCAGCCTAGCATCAGCGCTAACACTGAACCTGATAATAGTACTATTACTACTACTACTACTACTACAACAACAACTGCTACTACTACTACTACTATTGCTGCCACTACTACTACCACCACCAGTCCTACTACTGTAGCGCCTACCACCACCACCACCACAACTGTTCCCAATACCACCACAGCTGTTCCTCCCACCACCACTACCGAGACAACTACGACACCTGCACCTACTACCACAACTTCTACTACGACTACCACCAGCACCACCTCTGCACCAGTGACCACCACCTCTTTGATAGTGCCAGTCGTCCCAACCACGTTACCTCCGACCACTACAACACAGCCTCCGTCCAGCGCGAGTGCAGAGGAGAGTGCCGTCGTGCCCTGCAACATCACCGAGAAGTATTGGGTCAGAACAGGTACTGGGAGATTTATTTTATTTTATTTTTTAGTCTCTCAAAGTCTCTAATTATGCTGTAATTAGTGCTCAGAGGCCATGTTATGTCAAGGGGGAACTGTGTGCATGCATCAAGCTCGTAATCAACTCACGATAGAATTTCGAATCACGATACTATACTAGGTTCACTGGGTTTCTTCCCATACAATTTTGTTTTCTCTCTTACACAAATCTATCTTTCTCTTTTAAATGTCTTTCTCTTATCCTCTTAAATACAGTATACTGTATAGCAAAAGTCTGAAAACTTTTTTTGATGAATTCTCTTACAAAGATCCTGCCTTTTCTTCTCTTTTTTGAGTGGTGCAGCCACTCCATTGCCCAGCAATGTGTGTCCCTGGCTGGCTGGCTGGCTGGGTCCGTCCGAGCACGGAAATATATATATTTTTTCTTTTTCGCTGTTGCATCACGACTCAAATTGCGATTTAGTCGTGATTTAAATTGTCACCAGTTTGGATCGATTTACAATAGGTCGTTACATAAAGCTTTATCTTTATTTCTCCTTCTCCAGTTCTTTCCATCCAGCTGCGTAGGAACCGACTGGACCACATCCTGAAACAGAACCTGGCTAAAGGTCTGAGCCACGCTCTGCAGAGAGCCCTGAACGACAGCCATGCCCACGCACAGGTCAGTTGTTCTCCTAACCAAAACTAAACTACCTGAACTAAATAAAAACAATAAACGATACTAACTAACTGAAACTGTATTGTGTGCTTACAAAACTAACTAAACAAACTGAAATTATACACAATATGCAATTAGCTTTAGTTTATTTATGTTTGTGGATGCGGTTGGTGGTTCATCTGTAACTGAATACATTTTTAAATGCTATCTTTATTCAGACCTGTTGCAACCTAGACGACGTTATACCTTTCAATCCGGGATTGTGTCTCATTAGTTGTTGCTGTACTGTACATTTTAGGGATGAACCAATGCATGGGCCTGCACATATCGGTTGTTGATAAAGCATACATTTTGTGTTGGCTATGTTGGCGTGTTGGTTATCTGTAGCCTACCAAGCTGTAGAATCTGAACATAAATTCAAAACGCGGTATTTCTCCTCTGAGTTATGTTATCTTCAACATTCATCCCACCGCCTCCCTCCATCCTTTACCTCCTAGCGGGCGGGCGGGCAGGCAGTAACCCTAAGGTACCGGTATATACAGGGGGATTGTTCCTTTAACTGTGTTGGCGGGCTGAGCCCTCGGACGAGGAGTATTATGGGATATCTTGTGTTTACTTTCTGTTCTGGTGGAGAGGGAAGCGGTCACGCTATTCAGAGGAAGAGATATATTATTTAGTTTGTTTACAACAGGGAGTTGATACAGAGTTAGAACCCTGGCTGATCATGTTTGTCCTTTAAATTATTTTGTCCTTGTTTGTCCTCATGTAGCACTTTTCCTTCTTCCTTTGTCTATCACTCTCCATAGTACTCCCACTCGCCTCTCTGTCTCACACACACACACACACACACACACACACACACACACACACACACACACACACACACACACGCACATACACACGTGCGCACACACACACCTCAGTCTCCTTACTTTACAGTTTACACGTCAAGTTCTCCATCTCTAACCTGCTTGCTGGCTGCCTCGGTGTGTTCTATCGACTTCCTGCCAGCCTGCCTGTCTCCATATGAATGTTTGTGTGCCCTTTGCGCCAGCCTGCCTCTCTACCTGTCCTCTCCCTCCTCTCCCCCTGCCTTTCTTGTGCCATTCTACATATCTCTCTCTTCCCTGCCTCTCCTCGTCATGTTTGTCTGTGTTTTTTTTCCCCTTCTATTTTTATCAGTTCATTTTTTTGCCACTTCAAAACCCTAGCATACCTATTATGGGGAAAACATTCAGCAATGGCCAACAATATACATTACAAGCACAAACCATGCATCACAATGCAATATGTTGTGAAATGTTACAGTAGTTTGGCTATTTTTGAGGGGCACTAGCCCCAGCTCCTACTGTATATCCAGCTTTAGGACAGACTTTGTCCTACACAAACATTAAATTAATTGACAATGAATGGAGAATTTTACGTCATAGTGTCTGAGTAAATAGACAGGAACAGAGAGACACACACAACCTCCTTCTACCTACCGTGGAGCTCCGATGGTGTGTTTTTTACCGTTGTCAACTTGTTGTATAATTAACTAAATAATCCAGCTAAATGGAGGAGTGACATATCCTGACATTTTCAACTACCTAGTGAACTCTCCAGATGAGTATTAATAATTAGTCTTGCAAGATGCTGTTTAGATCATTTTCAACAAATACATAGCATATAAAACGAAATACAACAAATATATCTGGGTATTGAAAATCTCAAGGGATGCAACCGTGACATATAATTATACTGTGCGACCACTTTGACTTGAGATTTACAATGCTAGCACTTTTCACAAACTGATGGAGTATATTATATAGTACTACATTGTGGGATGTATATTGAGATGGCAGGTACAGTATGTGACAGGACAAATCAAACATATGGGACACTTTATTCGCTACAAAATCGCTACAGCCTCAGTAATGAACCAGTGAAATTAGGGTAATTTTTGATGCCTCTCATAGGGATTACATTGGCAGCTGCAGTACACCGTTGAAACGGACCAGAAGTGGGGCCGCTGTCTCATTTGGGGGCGTGACATTTGTGTGTCTCTATGGACACTTTGAAAACCTAAAATACAGTATCTAAAAACACATTACCCACATAAAAACCCCTAGGAAAGTGTTTCATGTCTCCCAAACATCATTAAAATAAGATCTGGTTGCAAAAGGGGTGAAATGTCCCTTTTAATAATAGAGAAAATACATCATAAATAAATACTGAAACCAGATATAATCATTATGGAAAGTTTATGTGTACTATGTAAACTCTCAATTTCCATTTTCCAGCCATTCAGTTATTCAGTTATATAGGTTTAAGTTATTCATGAGAAATAGCTGCAGACGTACGGAATTGGCACTAAACTGTCCACATATTACTGTAACTATGACTAGATACTGTCAGCGTTTCTATCGTTCATTAAATAGCTCTGAAAATGGATGTCGTTTGTTGTTGCTATAGTTGTGGCGTGGACTCCGCTATATCCACTTGAGTTAGTACAATTTTTAAAACAATACAGTTATTGTCACACTGCCTGGCACTGCCTGCCTCTGCCCATGCCCACCGCCCAGTGTACTGTATGTGCCCTTGTCCTGTGTGGTGAGACTTTGGTCAGTGTGTATTCCTCCTGAGCTCCCCAGCCCCCTCCTTAGTTGGCTAACGAGCCTCCGGGATTATTGAAGACTGCCTGTGACTGCTCTCTATATTTCCCCTGTGTCGTGTGGCCTGACTGGCCTGCCAATTAAATGTGCTCAAAGTCATGTATCCAACTAGCTTTAAACTGAGCAGATTGGACATTCCGTTCCAGAGATATGACCTAAACTGTGGCGATCCGTTTGGAGCCACCGTCACAGCAACCTAGAACCTGTCACTCAGACTTCACACGCAAACAGTTTACGACGTAAACGATAGTTTACGACGTACGTAAACTGTCCTCCTTGGTTTCCTTTATAGTTATCGTTCTTGGACAGCCTTAGAACATAAACTTGGCTGCTATAAGTATACTGTAGTTCCTGAAAATAAGCACATGCATTTTGTTGAATTTCTGTCGGCAAGGATGAGGAAAGGATGAGGTAACGTGATCAAAGCAGTGAGAGGAATGACGGCTATAGTGGAGCTTATAGCATTCTGCTGGGAGAGGAGAGGAGAGGAGAGGAGGGGAGAGGAGAGATGGGGATGGGGAGGGGAGAGCATAGCAACAAGAGCAACAGCTGTTCCAGGAGTCTGAAACTAGCCTAGCTCTCTCGGGTAGAGAGGGTAAGAGGCGAGTGGGCGACGTGCGGCTCCAGAAATACGAGCCTTGATGCACAGCAATTGTTTATCTCAATCTTTCACAACCATGTTTAGTCAGATTCATGACTGTTCAGGGCTAACAGGCTACTGAATGTCTGCCCTCGGGGGCAGATTGGGGAAAGAACGGATTATAAATATATTCATAGACTCCATATGATACCATTTTGTATTCGGGATGCGCGGAAAGTCGGAAACCATAATTGCTCATATTGAGCATCATGCATCGTCTCAGGGTTTATTACACATTACTACAGTGAACATTACAGACAACCTACCCTGCCTGTCTTTTTGCCTTTATCTACGGTATTCTCTTATCTCTATATCTGTCTCTCTTCCTCCTCTCCTCTCTCTCTCTCTCTGTCTCCTACGTAGGTGGAGCGAGATGAATGCAGTCCCTACAACGTGACTCTGGGCTACTACGTGGCGAGCGGTAAGACGGTGTACATCTCCTCCGTCGTGGTGGAGGCCCTCAACGTGTACGGCTTCGACAAGCTGCTGTCAGACATCAGGCAGCACACGGCGTTGGTGAGAGCCGTGCTGGTTCCCGTGGCAACCTGGATGCCGGTCCCGAGCGTGCATCTGCAGCTCAAGACAGGTGAAGACGTCCTGGGAGGGTTCTCGTACCGTTCTCGTTCCGTTCTCTTTGCGTTGTGTTTTGCGTGCAATTTTTCTTAACTATCTTGTGTCCGATTCCAGTCGGATTAAATCAATCAGTGCTGTAACAGAAGGTCACTGTGAGAAAGCAAGGTTGGAGAACAGAGCAACGCAAAGCTTACAGCGTGGCAGGATCAAATGACATCATTGGAAATGGAGGGGGGGGGGGGAGGGAGTGTGAAAGGAGAAAACAAAAACAAAAACAGGAGGCTATCGTGACCTAAGGCTGTTTTATGTTGATTTTATCAATGGTGGAAAAAGTGCTCACATTTTTACTTAAGTAAAGGTATCAATACTGCAATATAGAAATACAAGTAAAAGTCCAGTAGAAGTGAAATACTGAAATACTCCAGTAAAGTAAAAAAAATACCTCAAAATTGTACTTAAGTACAGTACTTGAATAATGTACTTATAGATACTTTATACCACTGAGCATATGACACAATTCAAAATGGAGGGCGAGTGCGAAAGGAGGGAAAAGAACAGTAGGCTATGGCTTAAGGCTATTTTATGTTCATTTTATACATAGATGGATTGTGGATGATGTGCACAGTCACTTGTCTTACGTTTGTATAAAACCGCCTTAAGGGCACAGACTGACAGACTGACAGAGAGGGTGAGACAGAAACAGAAGCAAAGTGACCTTGAGAATAATAACAGACGGAGCTGACAAAAAAGAGAGTGACATGAGCGAAATGGAAGAACACATACCAAATATGGAAATCCTCCTATAGCCCCTACTCATCACCTCTATCTCCTTACTCAGCGATCACACCAAGTTCCCAAACGAACTCCTGATGGGGGTAAAGCTAAATGCAGCCCATTTATTACCACAAAATGTTACTCCCAATCAGATTTCAGCACATGTGCTCACACATACTGTAATAATAAAAGCACAAAATAGGACAGGCAGATTTTACTCTGCAAAATGTTGAAACTAAAATAGTCAACAGGAAAATTATATTCATCCATAGTTAAAAAAAAAAAGATAATACGTTTTGTTCAACTAACTAGAGACTTTAAACAGCTTTTCCCTGTGTGGTAATACTGAATGATTAATGATTTGATCTTGATCATAGAGATCAAGATATTTTATTCTTCCAAAACATAAGCCTCAAATTCAACTCTTTTTTTCTTTTTTTGGGTAAACGCGGAGGATTTTTTTTTCAACTTCACTCAGCTGATTGCCACTCAGATGTTCTTGAAGAGCAGTTTCTTTTGTTGCTCAGAGACACTTCTCGACACTTCATCAGTGCAGATTGTTCTGTTTTCTGTCTCCTTGCTTTATTGTTTTATTGTTTTCTGTCTCCTTGCTTTATTGTTTTATTGTTGACATGTTTTGCTTTTATTGTTAAGGCCGAGAGGCAAAACGGGTGACACTCTGATTACCATAATGGCATTTCACGTATTTTATGTATTACCATGTTTTTTTCTGTTCTTGCTTACTGTACAAATCGTTCTGGATTAAGAGCGTCTGCCAGGGACAAAGTTAAAGCCACAATTCTTATTGAGCGATTTACAATAAGTGAGCAGCTACAGTAGTTGTCAATAGCACAGGTCGCTGCACCGCCCCGATACTGTCTGTTGCTTACTTTCATTTTCCACTCTTTTATTCTCCCCAGTGTTGAGGTTTGTTGGTCCGACAGACCACATCTACTCCTGCAGCTTCGCCCAGATGTTGGAGCAGAGGCTGGAGAATGCCTTCGAGGAAGCCCAGGACAAAGTGTTGGAGACCTATAACAGATTGGCCGTTGAGGTACTAACTATGTGTTCATCATTCATTACTATACCTCTTTTGGTCTGTGTTCCTGACATATCCCATAGTTCTATATGCATTATGTTGACCAGTCTCTGTTCAAAGGTTCTGGACAGGTACTGCAAAATAGAGTATGTTCCTTCATTCTGTAGGTTATGTGTATAAAACTGGAGGTGGGAACGGCCTGAAATTGCTGAAGACAACTAAATAACATGTTGTACTTGAAGGTCTCATGACATCCATTTTTTAGGTTTTCTGACCTCAATTCCGCCAATTTATTTTGTAAAATCAAAGTTAATTTAACTCTGAGAGTGTACAAAATGGAACCAAAAAATGGCCCCACCAAAAAAAGAAAAGAAAAAGAAAAACACAACTTTGAACATTCAGTGGATTTTCTGTGGTCTGGGGTTTACTGAATAATTACGCCCAGTGGATTGGTGAGTCACCGGCCAATAATCCGACACTCTTTCCTCCAGCTCCTCCCCTATCCATCAACAGTGACACCCGCAAGTAAATGGCTTTTTTCATTGCACCTGGAAAAGCCTCAGGACACAGAGAGAACATGCCATGACTCACTGGAGTAGATTATTCAGTTAAAATCTTTTAATACACGTTTGAAGGACCATGATAAAGACTTAAAGGGCTATATTTTGATCAATGCTCTTTGGCCACTCAGAATAGCCAAATGGCATTGATCACGCCTCCAGGTCTTTAGTTTACTCAAGTTAGGGAATAAGACCTGGTACTTAAGACACGCAAAATACAGCCCTAAAAGTTTGAAACACAGCATGTCATGAGACCTTTAACCACATGGATTCTACCATCCCTATTCTGTGCATGTCATAATAGGAAAACACTGGCCAAAAATAGCATTTGTTATTAAATTCCTTGATGTCATATATATATTCGACCTGTAGGCCTAATATATCACATTGTGTTAACGTTATTTTAACAGGCTTAAAATCACGATTTATACACAGGAAAGGAGACTACAAAGAGACTCAGAATAATAGGCTTACAGTACGTCATTGCATCATGTTCTTATTTGATTCAGTACTTGAATACTTGAATTCTCGTTGGAATGGACAGCATTCTCTTTTAGTATAGGCTACAGACTACAGAGGAGTTACCACTCCTGTATTCACTTTTGGTTAGATCAAGGAAGGACGCTGCAGCGGTTCCTTTGATCGTCGTCTCTCCACAACATAAATCTGCGATGTTTAACCCATTCTGACCTGAGATCAGATTCATACGAGGTTTCCACTGGTACACACACTGGTCTGATGAACCCATTCTGACCTGAGATCAGATTCTAAAAATGTCAGTCGTTCTTCGATTTTTCAAAAAATAGCAGACCTACAAGCTCGTAGCGCGCCACTCGGTGGCGCGCTATGAGCTTGTAGATCTGCTATTTTTCAATAGCTAAAGCATAACATGATGCCAACACCAAAACGGGTTCCCGTTCAGAATGGGTTAATAAAGCATACGCTATCATTTATTCACGTTGCTGCTTGAGCAGTGCTGTCAGTCCAGTGTGCACTTGGTTGTGAAGGGATCTCGACAACTTTCAGTTAGATCACTGCATTATGTTTCTGTACTGTCAAATAGGTCTCCGTACATCTATTCTGAGATAGCATCTTTCTTTTCAAAATCTTTTTATTGCAATTTTCAATAATATTAATCTCAGAGATCTCAGGGCAGACAAATGATGAAAAGACTTATGTTGTTGAGCAAAACATGCCCCTCCCAGACACAAGAGAAATTAAAAAACATTTTCTCCCCTTCAAGTCCCAATTTAGTAAAACCAATTCCCAATTCCCCAGCCTCTCTACGAGCACTCCACCTCCGCCAACCCCCACAATAAGTCATTGGGAGGGTGAAGACAGCCCTGGGTCCCCTCTGACATCCGGGCCGTCAAGCCACCATCTTCTTTTCACCTGACAGTGAAAGGTCTCACTAGGGTGAGACTAAGGTCACATTCCCACCTAATACTTCGGTAGACTCGATGCGAATGGGTGGAGAAGTTGGGATTCTTGCATATCTAATTTGCTGCGGTTTGCCTTCACACTGCGCTGTATAACCGCAGCAATTGGAAACGCAGCAGGGACCTTATCAATGAGTTCAATTCATAAAATATAGCCTACACAGTGAAATCTATGGTGTTAAAATTATACACGTGCATGTGCAGTACCGTCGGGGACTGGACCTCTCTTCTCCTCTCTCTCTCTCTCTCTATCTCTCTCCCTCCCTCCGCACGCACTGTTCCTTTGGGCATAGAGGCACAGCACTCAGCGCACTGAGCACAGAGACAAAGTCCCTACTCCCCACACAGTGACAGCACTCCATGTTTACGGCAGTAAACATGGAGGGGTGAGGGGTGTCTCACGCCCGCACGCCCGCGCTTATTGTTTAGAGTAGTTCCGTGGTGGCGTTTCCAAACAAAGTGGGTTACTCCCCGAGTTCCCTCCCGAACGGACACTCCCTCCAAAGCAAAATTAATGATCCAAACGAACCTCTGATCAAATCATAATCATAGTCTTTTAGTTGCTGCGAGAGTGAGGTCTAGCTAGCCAACACCAACTCGGGGTTCCTGGATCGCTGCCCTACACAAATTCCTATCCAACATCAGGTTTTTGAGCTCTGCAGTGTCGTCAGCCAAGCTGTCGCAGCACGTCTACATATGGTTCTGCGCTTCTTTCCCCTCCTGGCTTTGCCCTGGGTTGGCTCCCATAGGGTCAATTTACTTGCCTCAAGTTCTGGGTGCCTGACACAGTGCCCTGCCAGCCTCATCCTTCTCTCTCTGACTTTGTCTGTGACGCGTGGTAGGTCCCCATAGAGGTCTTTTAAATCCCCCAAATAATAAACTCACAAAATAGACAGCACAGAACATATAGAACCTTACCCTTGACAGATGGCGTTATCTTAGAATTAATAAATAATACAGCATGCACTTTTAAATGCTGATATTAAAATAAATCATTTATAACTTGTGTGGCATCGCTACACGGTTATATTCTATGCATGCAAAAATATATTTTTTTCAGTGACGCCCTTGGTCACACCAAAGTCAGTTTTGATCACTGTGTGTTAAAGTCCTATACGTTCTGAGCAATTGCGAGTTAAAAGCGTGCATAGCTCATTACATTTGCCAAGTTTTGTACTGCAATGCAGTTTGGTGTAAAACAGTCTGCATAACACAGATACGATACCTGAACGCTATACGGACGCATGGCCACACAGAGCTTTGCATAGACAGATGTATTCTGAGGTCCACTACTACATTTTGAAGTCAGACCCTTGTGGAGTCTGGTCTGTGTTTGCTATGTCTGGACATACAGCAGTGTCTACCCTATATCATTTCCCTTCCCCCTACTGCTCCGTCCCTTACACATTCACAACCCCAAAGCATTGTCATCACATTCACATGCCCCAGACAGACAGTGTACAACTGTACATACACTCTACTGTGTGTAGCTGAATTATTAAAAACGGGTCTCATCCTATAAGAAAACAAAGAGAGAAAATATTGGTTTCATTGCTAATTCACCACTGTAAATAAAATAATTACGGCCATCTTTGTAAAGCAGACCAACAACAAAATAAAAAGACGATTTCAAATGTACTGCATTATTGACGGCAAAAGGCAAACATTAGGCAGTGTTTGTGACCATAAATGCTGAAGGAGGGCTTACTGTACCGGTATGGTGTAGAATTATAGCGATGTAGAATTATAGCGATGCATTGCTTTAATTGCCATGTTATGATTGATAGTGATACCATGCTAAAAATGTCTGTTTCAGCCACATCAAATCTCCCCAATGTCCGATATACAGTATAATGCCAGTTATCTGTCAGTTTTCTTATCATTTCTCATCGGTCTCTTTCTGCCTCTCTCTCCCTCTCTTCATCCCCCCATCTGACTGTCGAGGTGCTCCCACAACGGGCAGCATATACACGCATAGACCATCATAATCGTAAACTAGGTCTCAGCAGGCCCAACAGACAGATATAGGGGTCATTCATAATTCATCCCCCTCAAATATTTATGCTCGTGGAGAAAATGTGATTGGAATTCCTCATATCTCTTCCCTTCTCCCATCTTTTATTACAGTGACTCAGACACATTATTTTGTAGTGCGACGTCGTGCCTTATTACAGACTTAAAGCGCTTTGGTCATTGAACCTGTCACACTATACCGTACGGTGTTCGGAACCGTTTAACGCCTCGATTTAGAGAGGGGGACTACTGTATATTTCTGTATGCGTGTATGTATGTATGTGCGATATGTGTCTGCCAGTGTTCATATTTTACATATGCACGTGTACCTCACTCTCTCTCTCTCTCTCCCTGTGTGTGTGTGTGTGTGTGTGCATGTTCTCAGATCCAGAGTGTGTCCCAGGAGTCCGACTCTCCGTCAGTGTCTCTGGTGTACGTGGTGCGGAACCAGGATGCTGGAATCCTCAACGGGACCATCTCCAGCGGCCTCCTCAACCAGCTGACCTCTGAGGTGGTGGGATACTTCCTCCTCTACCCCCCCTTCGTCATCGCGGAGCGTAAGTAGTACTCCCGCTGAACCCGGGTTCAGTGTGGGACGACTTTGAATTTCCCAAATTTGGGACCTATCCTCTTCCTCTCTCTAGACCCCAGAGTACAGACTGTACTGTTCAATACTGCAAGAGTATTGAGTTTTAAAGCAAAAGCCATGCAATTCTTTTGTGAATTTGCCCCGGCTGTGAGTGCATGAATAATCATGACGGTTCATTTTAACTCCCATAGTTGGATGAACACTCATTATGTTGTACAGTACTGTATGTGCTCAAGCTGTGTCACTGCTGCTTCGTCAGGGGAGATCACTGACAGCATCATTAATCGTTAAGTCCAAATAACAAATGATATGAGTGAATTTATGAACATGAAGAATTCACGATTTGCACAAGTTGCAGACGATGCATAAGACAATTTTAATCGTTGCTTAACCCATTCTGACCTGAGATCAGATTCATACAAGGTTTCCACTGGACACACACTGGTCTGATTAACCCATTCTGACCTGAGATCAGATTAATAAAATGTCAGTCGTTCTTCGATCTTTCAAAAATAGCAGACCTACAAGCTCGTAGCGCGCCACTCGGTGGCGCGCTATGAGCTTGTAGATCTGCTATTTTTCAATAGCTAAAGCATAACATGATGCTTAACACCAAAATGGGTTCCCGTTCAGAATGGGTTAAAGATCCTAAACTTTCCCAATGCAGTAACACAGCAATTTCCAATTAAAAAAATGTTTTCCGTAATGCCATTATGAGTTTTTACAATGGTAAGAAGTAACAATAAAGGTCTTTAAAGATGACTTTATTTTTTATGTTCTATTGAGACTGAGAGCACACAATGTTTTGCCCCCCATCCCCCCCGTGCCCAGAGTGCCAGCTGAGCCGAGTAGGCTAACAAGCTCAAGGGACTGATCTGTCCGAATACATGTTCCGTTTGCTGTTCTGTTCTGTTCAGTTTGGTTTATTTTGAGGAAGGTTTGTTTGTTAGTTTTCTTGTGTTGTGTTGTTTCTTGTGTTCTGTATCGTCGTGCCTGCGTGTGTTATTGTAAATTGCTTTTGGGTCCTACTTTAAGTTTCAACATCCGTTCCTGACAGACAGAGTGAGGGTTGGTTGTAGTAGACAATGCTGGTTACTTGAAACAGCTTTACTTGTTATGGAGTACACAGGATTAGCCACACATTATCCTTTGTTGCTGATTAGCAAGCTGAATAAGTTCCACCTTGTAGGAATTATTCTACTTAAATACTGAAGTCTGAAGTGTAATAATAACAACTAACATAGTGATGATTTTTCATGGTAGATACAGTAGATGTAAAATCAGTGCCATAGTTGATGGCATTTTAGTTTTACTGGTGTTTTTAACTTTTAATTGTTTTTGAAGACGAGTGTGCCCCCCTTGTTTTACCATGGGTGTTCTAATGAACTTGGTTTGATTGATTGATTGATTGATTGATTGATTGATTGATTGAATACTCTATTAGACAGAAATGCAAACAGCATGGGTTACAGTATATTTGGGCTAAAAGGATGACACAAGAAAGTCCTGCATGGGGAGTCTTGGGGACTTGTTAACCCTCTCTGTTACCCTGAGTCATCCTAGACAAGCATATTTAATAGCCTTAGTAGTTTGTTTGTTCTTTTAATAGCTCCAGGGTTACCCGTGTTGCTTAAAACATTGAATTAAGGGGTGTAACACTATAAAGCGACTGGACTGTGTTCACTACATCTCAAGATTCTCAACATCCCTGGTTCGATTCCAGCTGTAGACCCCCCCTTTCTCAACCCCCAGTTTCCCGTCTGTCTAGTATATTCCAGCTCTATAGACCCCCCTTTCTCAACCCCCAGTTTCCCGTCTGTCTAGTATACTATCTAATAAAGAAAACATGCCAAGGAATATATTCATATAAAAAAACTAGAAGCACAGATACTTGGCAGACAAGGATACGGACTGATTCACACCAGCACTCCCCAATCCCTCCCCCCTGAGGCCCAGACGCCAGTGCATACAGATCCTATTGAATATGAAAAAGAAACATTATTGTCTTCCTCAGTAGATTCTGTAGACACACAGGTCTGCCTGACTAATTGTACTTTAACAAGTCATTGAACCCATTAAGGCCTTTTCATAGAACCATTATGCACATTAAAAGATGCTTTGCTGGACGAACTGATGGGGCGAGTGTGATAGTTGGCCGAACGGTCAAGGCTCCAAAAAGACAATTAGACAATGCACTTTTGGTGGTTTTATTACGTTTTCCAACACCAGTAGTCCAGTGCAGACTATATTATTACAGCCTCGGCAAAGACAAAGACGAAAAAATAAGACTGGCCGAAATAACAGTTGTACAAACATAAAAAACACTCAAGGACAACACTAAGGAACAACACCTAAATCAGGGGTAGGCAACCTTTATTATCAGAAGAGCATTTTTTGGCCCAAAAACGTATTACAATTCTATCTGGAGCCGCAAAATATGTTTTCTTTAATAAAGCAAACTTTAATTATTTATTATTTTTCTGGTCTTTTAAAATTACATTTTATTGTTTGCCAATTTCTCAAAGCATGTCCAGTATACTGTAGCAGTAAGCCAGCAGCATTGGTGGTGAAAACAAGACGTAGATGTCTTATCATGAATACATTCTTCTATTCTTCCATTTCCCTTCATTACATTTGATTCTTATTTGTATCTGGTGTATATATAGGCAACATTGTTTTGCAATATCAAAATGAAAGAATAACTTTATGCCTACTACAAATTCAATAATAATGATTAAAATAAATGTTAAACGTAAAAGAAAACCTCTTATTCCTTTTCATACTTCTTTGCCGTAGCAACTGGGAGCCACGGGAGAGGGCCTGTAAGGGCCACACGTGGCTCTAGAGCCACAGGTTGCCTACCCCTGACCTAAATAGATGAGAAGCTGTAACAGGCCATATCCTTACTTCCAAAGGGCCCTGGCAGCTCTCACTCAGGCTGGGTCACCCAAGGTCTAACTCACTCTCATCACCTGCAGGCTGCCTTTTATAGGGATTGAGACATACAATACACAAAACACACAATAAGCAAACACAAGGCCAAAATTACATTTCTCTTGGATCAAAAACACCTCTCAGCGATGGTGGCTCAGGGGTAGAGTGGCCGGATGGTAACCGCAAGTTTGCCAGTTCGTTCGTTCGTTCCTTGAGCAAGACACTGAACCCCAAATTTGCTCCGGGTGTGCTGGTTGGTGCCTTGCATGGTTTCCCCTGTCATCGGTGTATGGATGTGTGTGTGAAAGGGTGAATGGGTGTAATGTAAAGCGCCCTTGGATAAAGGCGCTATATATATAATGCACCACTCTCCTCCTCTGCAGCAGCACATCATGGCACCTTCCCAATCAACAGGATTGCCACTGCAGGGAAAAGATGATCCACATTGCACACAATCAATTAAACTTCAGTTCAATAAATAAACGTTGAACATTTAAAACCATTAGTAGTATACACTTCAGCACTGCATTTAAATTTCACGGTGTCAATGATAAAGCATTATAATGCTTGTCTCGACACTTCCAAGCTGACTGAATTAATTGGAAGCAAATGTAGTCAAGTGTATTGACTGTGTTTCCCAATCATTGTCTATGTACAGAGAGGAAAGTGTACATGCTGATGAGATTTACTTTACAAAATCAATATAATGACCTTTTTAACCATCTTGAATGGTTTTATTGTGATGCTAGTGTAATTTATACTGTTTGTAGTATGGCCATATCTTTATTTATCCTGAACAAATAAAAACTCTATACATCATCAACACAACAACCATTTGTTCAAGAATGGGCAGAGAGAAGCAAAAGCTTATTGTCACCCCCCCCCCCCCCCCCCCCCCCCACATCCTATTCTTACATTGTCATATAACAATATACTGTAAAACAATGTTAAAATACAAAAGAATGTTTGCAATCACTACCTACAAATGTTACATAAATGCGTAGCAAGCATATTGTTTGCCAAACTGATGTTCAGACAATGAGATCTGAAAAACACTGCTGCATGCACGACATAGTTATCCCTTTGTGTTCGTACGACAGGACTGTATAGAGCACCGAAGTCCTGACGTAACTCGCTCATCCCTTCGATTCCCCTGGTTCGCGGAAGTAATTTCTCTATGGAGAATAACATGGGGTGATCTTAATATCGTCTACTATAAGCGTTGTGGTCCAAAAATAAACAAGCTGTCTCTGCGTTATTGTCAGGGAGGTGTCTCTGTATCGTTTGCAACAGTCAGTCACTCATATATGATACAGTCTGCTTCTAGCGAAAATCTAACTAATTCAGCAGCAGTAACATTAGCGTTTTCTCTCAGTCAGTTGATTCTTCATATCCATATGAGTGAAGCGGCCGGGGTGACATGTTTATTTTTCAAATACAGTTCTTATATGAAGCAATCTAAAAAATCCTCCTATGGCGATTTCAATGCAACTAAACAAATACATGAACCTGGGGACTGACGCCCTCTACTGAAAGTGACGTCAGACTTCGGTGCTCTATTGAATCCTAGTTCTGCCACTGAACAGAAATTAAATGGCCTCAACTGTGGCAGAAATGGACATCCAAAGGACGGAATACTGTAGCAGTAGCATCTTCTGTTTATTTTAATGGGGTTGTTTTTTAGGTCACAGCTGTGGTTCTGGACACCATGTCCATGAGGGATGTCCATGTATGCGCTATGCAAACTGTTGAGACGCGTTGAGAACATGGCAGGGCAATGCAGAATTCATGCCGTAGTGGTTCTCAAAGTTTTTTTTGTTTTTTTCGGGTTTTTTTGCTCAGGGTAAATAACTTTTTCATGCACGGCACCCTTGAATTACATTTAGAGCATGTTAGATTTATGTCAAATATGTAAAGTAAATCTTTCCCCCTAAGATGCAATGTCACAAGGAAAATGCAATGCAATGCAATGTCACAGCATCTCTATTCTGGGGGGAACATTCACCAAAAAATAGCCGATGTTGTGAGCTTGTAGATCTGCTATTTTTGGTGTAGAGACTTGGTGTACTGTGGGCTGAAAACAGTGAAAGTACAGTGCAACTCTGGTCCGTTTCACAAAGTTTAGACTAGAGGGTCTACAGTAAGTCAAGAGGTTAAACTGAAGTGACATTGATAAATTACAACTGTTATCAAAGTATTCTTATAGGCACCCCTGGACTTGCACACACACTTTGAGAAACACATACTGTAGTGTACTTTATGTTTGACCTGCTTCACAAAAGGGGAAATCGGGATACTCTGTTGTGTTGCGTAACCCATAGAAGTCTTCCAGAGTATATGTTGCTGCCTCCAGGATAGATCTGACATCAAGCTGATCTCTGTTGTAGCCTAAAGAAGGCTTCCAGAGCATACGTTTCGTCCTCCAGGATATAGATCTGATGTGAAGCTGATCTGTGTGTTCACATCTTGTAGATACTGCATGGTGAGCAGCAGGCAGCAAAGCACAACTGTTAGCTTATTCTTCCCCCCCCCCCCCGGCTATAAACAGTACAGTCGGTTATACTTTTTGGATTGGCCCTTGAGTTACAATCCATAAGTACATCCCCCAGCCATGATAACGCCTACTAAAGTCCTCAAAATGTATATATATAAAAAAAAAGACATGCCCCCTTTCTTGCTAGTTTGTGTGTTATATTCATATATTTACAGAATAGAGAGAATTGAGAAACTGAGGTCACAGGCCTGCATTTTAGCACATGGGCTAAAAGAGCACTGTTGTTTCTACTTCATGAGATCCATGATGCTTCATGCCATCTGTGAAGTTTCGTAGTGGAAAACAGCTGTACTATCTATCAGGCTGAATACATTGCGCCTTGGGCAGTCCATGGTCCACGGTCAATGTCCTCTGAATTAACTAATTTCAGCTTGGACGGTTCAGAATTCAGATACGTATCTGTGTTTATGCTGCCAACAGACACCCAGCGGGGGTAAACATCCCATCTGACACTATCTCGCCCGTCTTTGTTTGTTGTTTTTGGGAGAAAACAACTGTTTCCTTCCAAGGAATCCGGGAAATAATTAACACATTTTGATGACTTGTCTGCCAGCAAGAAAATACATAAGAATGCATGTCTTGTACATTGTTTATGAATCTGATTTATCTGTGATTCTATGCATGAATCGTGTGAAGTGAGCTGTGCCTTTTGAGTTGATCTGCTGCACCCTATCAAGTAGGCAACATGACGTCCAGTGTTGGGACTAAGGTGTTACAGCGCGTTACTAATGTATAACGCAACTACTTTTTGCAGTAACTAATAATGTAGCCTGGAACAGACCTATGCTTTCTATGGCATTGGCAGCTAGTCCAGACAGTATCCGCCGCCAGAAACTAGACGCACCTGCAGCAGATGAGCCTGATTAATTAGAGAGACGGAGAGAGAGAGAGAGAGAGGAGTGTGTGCGTGTGTGTGCATGTGTCAAATTAATAAGGCTGCAGTCCATCAGTAATTAGCAGATAGAGAGAGACTCGTTCTCGCTACTGATGCCACAATTTAATGGGATTTGGCCCAGACTTATTTTTCTTCTTCCTAGAAATAAAAACGTCTGGGTTTCCGAGGCTACTAATAATGTAATTATTTACCTTTTTACCATTCAGTAACGTGTTATAGTCGTGGGTGCGTTACTGCTTGCCCCTCTCACGTACGTATACTGCATCTGCCATCTAACCTACAGGTGATGTGAGATGTACTGCATCTGCCATCTAACCTACAGGTGATGTGAGATGTACTGCATCTGCCATCTAACCTACAGGTGATGTGCGATGTACTGCATCTGCCATCTAACCTACAGGTGATGTGCTGTGTACTGCATCTGCCATCTAACCTACAGGTGATGTGCTGTGTACTGCATCTGCCATCTAACCTACAGGTGATGTGAGATGTACTGCATCTGCCATCTAACCTACAGGTGATGTGCGATGTACTGCATCTGCCATCTAACCTACAGGTGATGTGCTGTGTACTGCATCTGCCATCTAACCTACAGGTGATGTGCTGTGTACTGCATCTGCCATCTAACCTACAGGTGATGTGCGATGTACTGCATCTGCCATCTAACCTACAGGTGATGTGCGGTGTACTGCATCTGCCATCTAACCTACAGGTGATGTGCGATGTACTGCGTCTGCCATCTAACCTACAGGTGATGTGCGGTGTACTGCATCTGCCATCTAACCTACAGGTGATGTGTGATGTACTGCGTCTGCCATCTAACCTACAGGTGATGTGCTGTGCTGTCACATGAAAGCACGTTTCCCATGAAAGCACGTTCCCAAGAAAGTGAATGTGGCAGAAAGGAGTAATGATTGATTAACGTAGGGTAAAATAGACACACACACACACACACACACACACACACACACACACACACACACACACACACACACACACACACTGAAATAAAGGTATGGGGGAAAGGATAGGTGCTGGGGAAACAGTTTGTCCTCGCTCTGGAGTGTCGGTCAGAACACTGGATGATGAGGCAAGATATACACACACACACACACACACACACACACACACACACACACACACACACATATGTACACATGTACTATACATAGGCATAGATTGAAAATGTACATACGTGTGTGTGAGTGTGTGTGTGTGTGTGCGCGTGTGCGAGCGTGCGTGCAAGACTTGAGTGCGTGCGTGCAGAGGCAAGAGAAGAGAGGATAGGAAACCTTCATTATTGAACAATGTGTATTTATGACACTAATTGGTGTGGACATTAGAAGTGAGTATACCCAATGTAAACACTAATTGGTGTGGACATTAGAAGTGAGCATACCCAATGTAACAACATATATGACAGCCTGAGGTTTCCCCCTTCATCCTCTCTCCTCATAGTCAGGCTGTTTATTCTATGCTCAATGTTTGCACAGATGCACCCACGTTATTGTTTAATTGCCTGCATGTTGTTGTAGACATAACATTACGGCGAATACTAGGTTACTATAATTACAACATTGCAATTCATTTATAATTTGGCACATTTCGTGAATTCATATAATCTCGGATCCATCTCCAGGCTGTCAATCCATTTGACATCCATCAAGACCCTGATCAATATGATGTCATCATCATTACGACAGAGATCCACATGGACATTATTAGACTCTGCTTTGATTTAAGCATGACGGTGTCACACGGTCACACCTCCTGTAGCCCACCCACAGGATTTAAATATTCATACAATTGTTGTGTCATCGTTTGTTACAAAGACGTCCACAGACGTCTTGGGCACCACATACGGGTAATTCCCAGGACGTCTGTGGACACAACCTGTTAAAGGGGATATGTTTGGGGAACGTTTGTAATGCGGGAGCTGGCGAAAACCTCTGGGTGCTCAGATTACAGCGTGGGTGGCGGTGTCAGATAATACCATGCAGCAACAGTAACAACAAAAACAACTGCTGCAATGTCATTATACCTACAATACACTGGGCTGATAGCCAGGCTGGAGGATAGATGCAGAGGCAGACAGATGGTGAAACGGGTATTACATCAAATGAGGTGAGACAGGAGAGAAAGTGAGACAGGTATTGGACGCAGAGGTGAACAGGGAGGCGCTGGAATACAGGCAGAGAGAGAGAGAACGACATTTAGGAACGACGGGTATTTCAGGAGAGCTGCTGGCGAATAGTGTGGCAGGTGGTTCCCAAAGTGTGGTCCGGGGACCCCCAGTGGGTCCTCGAGAGAGTTCCAGGGGGTCCCCAGCTACACGATAATTAGGAACCAAATGGGTCTGTAAGGGCCCATTCATACTCGGCTTGTCAGAAACGTTCAGTAGCACCGAAGAGACGACTTTAGGACGGTACCCGCCCCCCGAACCTCAAATGACGTCACATTGTAGTCTCTACAGAGCCGAACCCACTTTTATTCGGCTCTGAAATAGGAGTATGAATCGGCCCTAACTCTGGTATTGTTGCCAATTGATGCCAATACTTTTAGGCTTTTACAGTATTGATACTTTTACTTGAGTAAAGAATTTGAGTATTCTTTCCATCACTGTACAGTATGTTACTGCTCTCCTCTCTGCATTTTGTAACCCTCTCTCTCTCTCTCTCTCTCTCAGCCCTGGAATACCATAATCTCAACACATCATCAGCAACCAAGCACTACTGGGTGACCACAGGTAGGAACTACAGTAATGCACACACACACCTGCATTGTTGGGCAATCAACAACAATTTAGACATTTTAGCAGACACTCTTAATCCAGAGCGGTTTACATTAAGCAAGAACAAAAAACATGGCAATACATCATTTCATACATGAAAAAGTAGTTATCATGAATCATACGTAAGGTAAGAACGTAAAAGTGGAATATCTATATAATGAAACTATACATGTATACTTTATAGTGCTACAGTATGTCTATATAAAATGCTATAAGTCTACATAAAATGCTACAGTATGTCTACATAAAATAAAATGCTATCTAAGTCTACATAAAATGCTACAGTATGTCTACATAAAATAAAATGCTATCTAAGTCTACATAAAATGCTAGTATCTAAGTTACATAAGTTGGGCCTGTAAGGTCATCAGGGCTGTAGGGCAAGTGCTACGGGCCATTATGGAGTTTGAAGAGGTGGGTTTTCAGACTTCGGCAACAACAGTATTGATGGGACAAAACAGCATTTGGTTAAACATCTTGGCACTCTGTGCTCCGTGTTCTGCAACTCAGCAGAATGGAAGTCACTTTCTCTGCCACATTTCTCCTCTCCTCTCCTCTCCTCTCCTCTCCTCTCCTCTCCTCTCCTCTCCTCTCCTCCATCACTGTCTCTCCCAGTCAGTATATTTGTGAGTAGAGCTCTACTTCGTTCCCTGGAAAACCTATTGATGTATAATTCACATCTTCCCGACTGGAGCAGAGCGAGAGATCACTTCAAATCACATCAAGCTTGGCTGTGAATAAATCGTTTCCCATTGTGCGTGCGTGCGTGCGTGCGTGTGTGCGTGCGTGCAGTCATCGCATTGCGCAGGCTGATCTCTGCTGTCCACCATAATTTCCTCTTTGAAAAAATATTTTTCCGGATGCGCAAAAACAATCTGCTAAAACTAACAGGACATTTAGACGGAAATGTCATCTGAACATCTCATTTGTATATGCGCAATTAGAAGAGCAAATACAAAGAATTCTGCATTGAAACTAAGATAACATTTTACGTTTTATAAATTAAGTGAGTTCTCTCTCTCTCTCTCTCTCTCTCTCTCTCTCTCTCTCTCTCTCTCTCTCTCTCTCTCTAATCCTTTTTTCTTTTTGTCAACCCTTCTTCCTCTTGACCTTTAACCACTCCCTCCCTCCCTCTCTTGGTAAATGGTGCATTGATATAGCGCCTTTATCCAAGGCGCTTTACATTCAGCCATTCACACACCATTCACTGGTGTGCTGGCACCAACCAGCACATCAGGAGCAATTAGGGGTTCAGTCAGTGTCTTGCTCAAGGACACTTCGACACTGACTCTGGGGGCCCCCGGGTTCGAGCTGGCAACCTTGCGGTTACCATCCATCCACTCTACCCCTGAGCCACCAACGCCGCCCCCTCTCTCTTGCAGTCTTCTTGTCCCCTCTTCTTCACCTCTCCACTTCATCCGTCTTTGTCTCCTCCTGCCATCTTGAATCTCTCTCTTCCTCTCCTTTTCCTATACCTCCTACCTGCACACACATCTGTTCTCATCCCACACTCTTTCCAAAACATGTCTCCTACACTTTCATCCTTTCTTCCTCTCCCCTCCTTCCTAACGCTCTGTTCTCTCCCTCGTCTGTGGTGGAAAGTAACCAAGTACATTTACTCAAGTACTTACTTAACCCATTCTGACCTGAGATCAGATTCATACGAGGTTTCCACTAGGACACACACTGGTCTGATTGAACCCATTCTGACCTGAGATCAGATTCATACGAGGTTTCCACTGGACACACACTGGTCTGATGAACCCATTCTGACCTGAGATCAGATTCTAAAAATGTCAGTCGTTCTTCGATTTTTCAAAAATAGCAGACCCACAAGCTCGTAGCGCGCCACTCGGTGGCGCGCTATGAGCTTGTAGATCTGCTATTTTTCAATAGCTAAAGCATAACATGATGCTAACACCAAAACGGGTTCCCGTTCAGAATGGGATAAGTACAACTTTGATGTATTTGAACTTGATTATTTCTATTTTCCAAATACTTTTACTTCCACTACATCTTGGATCCAAATATTGTACTTTTACTCCACTCCACAAGTTCAGTCAGACAACTCACGAATAGATTTACCAATATTTATTTACAGAATGAGTAATGAGTGTGCATATATGATATTTGACTTGGTGTTCGGCTCTGCTGGATTTTCTCCCTGCTCGGCACGATTAAGCACCGACATAAAACATTAAGAGCAGGGAGATGGATATACAATTAAACCCCCCGCCATGGGGAGCATAAATAACAGAGCCCACCGGTGGTGCTGGGGTTGTGGTGGGAGCAAACATCACATAACAACCAGGAACCATATGCAGAGGACGGCAGGAAGAGCATGCAGTAGTGAGCTTAAGTAGTCCGCCCAATTGGTCAGCTGACTGCCACATCAGCGAATGACGTGTGGGACTTGCACACACTTATACACCCACATAGAAATGCAGCATATTAACCCATTCTGACCTGAGATCAGATTCATACGAGGTTTCCACTGGACACACACTGGTCTGATGAACCCATTCTAACCCGAGATCAGATTCTAAAAATGTCAGTCGATTTTTCAAAAATAGCAGACCTACAAGCTCGTAGCGCGCCACTCGGTGGCGCGCTACGAGCTTGTAGATCTGCTATTTTTCAATAGCTAAAGCATAACATGATGCCAACACCAAAACGGGTTCCCGGTCAGAATGGGTTAAACCCTTGAGTATGTGCCTTTGAGCATGGCATGAACTCCCTCGAGTATGTCTGACTGAACTATAACTCCGCAAGCTACGTCTCGTTTATTTGAAAACTAAGCAGTTAGTTACGTACTCCCGGGAAGGATGGATGCCGTTAGCTGTCAGCTCATCCTCTTCCCGGGGCTTATATTGCACATGATTACATAAGAGGAATGTTCTGGAACATCAAGTAACAATCATAGTCTATTTGCCAAACCTAAGTTGTTTACCAGAACGCCTATTTACAGAGCCAATTTGGGATGCCTCACCCAGCATGTGGCTGTTAAGGCACCTCGTGGTTTCTCCTTTAACCATCAATAACACTTTATCAGATCACGGTGACCTGGTATACATGCTGACCTGGTGTCATGGACATCATGGGGCTGTCACTTACTCTTACACTTGGAAAACAAGTTTACTGTGAGCACAAGCAAAGCCTATAATATACAGCACACATAAGTACAGAGAGTATTCATGCATATTTATGTATGTATGTATGTACGTACTTGTGAATTTTAAATATGTATTTATGTCTGTTGTGAGTCTGGCGTAGAGGATTTCATCCTGTGCTGGAAATCTTTTCAATAAATAAATTTCAATAAATGTCATATGAGTGGATTACAGTTACAATATGGTCACAATATCATTATACGTCAATCGAAATAAGGCACTCTATATTGAGTTTCCACAATAATACTAGTATAAATAATACAATAATTTAAATAAATAATATCTATAATTTGGTATAAATGATGTGGGTACTTTTTCCCAGCGCTGCTCCTATAACCCTCTGTCTGTGCGTCCAGTCATCCAGGATGTGGACAGCGCCGCCCTAGAGGCCAACTACCAGAGCTTCGCCAGCCTGATGGAGCAGCGTCTGGCGGAGCTGTTCCTGGTGGCTGGGAGGCCGGGCTCCAGCAGGGCCGCCCTGCGCTCCAGGAGAGCCACCACCGTGGGGAGCTACACCGTCCAGGTACACTTTACTGTATAAACGCTTCTGTTCCTGGTGGCTGGGAGGCAGCGCTCCAGCCGAGAGCCACCACTGTGGGGCGCTACACTGTCCAGGTATACACTTTATAAACGCTTCTGTTCCTGGTGGCTGGGAGGCAGCGCTCCAGCCGAGAGCCACCACTGTGGGGCGCTACACTGTCCAGGTATACACTTTATAAACGCTTCTGTTCCTGGTGGCTGGGAGGCAGCGCTCCAGCCGAGAGCCACCACTGTGGGGCGCTACACTGTCCAGGTATACACTTTATAAACGCTTCTGTTCCTGGTGGCTGGGAGGCAGCGCTCCAGCCGAGAGCCACCACTGTGGGGCGCTACACTGTCCAGGTACACTTTAATATAAACGCTTCTGTTCCTGGTGGCTGGGAGGCAGCGCTCCAGCCGAGAGCCACCACTGTGGGGCGCTACACTGTCCAGGTATACACTTTATAAACGCTTCTGTTCCTGGTGGCTGGGAGGCAGCGCTCCAGCCGAGAGCCACCACTGTGGGGCGCTACACTGTCCAGGTATACACTTTATAAACGCTTCTGTTCCTGGTGGCTGGGAGGCAGCGCTCCAGCAGAGAGCCACCACCGTGGGGCGCTACACCGTCCAGGTATACACTTTATAAACGCTTCTGTTCCTGGTGGCTGGGAGGCAGCGCTCCAGCCGAGAGCCACCACTGTGGGGCGCTACACTGTCCAGGTATACACTTTATAAACGCTTCTGTTCCTGGTGGCTGGGAGGCAGCGCTCCAGCAGAGAGCCACCACCGTGGGGCGCTACACCGTCCAGGTATACACTTTATAAACGCTTCTGTTCCTGGTGGCTGGGAGGCAGCGCTCCAGCAGAGAGCCACCACCGTGGGGAGCTACACCGTCCAGGTATACACTTTATAGACGCTTCTGTTCCTGGTGGCTGGGAGGCAGCGCTCCAGCAGAGAGCCACCACTGTGGGGCGCTACACCATCCAGTGCACCAGTGGTTCCCTAACCTTCTATAGCCCGTGGCCCAAAAGAGAGATTAGATGTTTTATGGCTAGAAAAAGAGAGAGGGGGGAGAGAGAGACGGACGGACGGACGGATGTGGGAGAGACCCTCCCGACACTTTAATTCACACATCCTCCTGTTTCATGACTAAATCAAATCGCCAGACATGATTAATCTGTGTGATGTCTCACAAAAAAGGGGGGGGAAAAAAGAAATTCAGTTTGATATTCGTTGACATGCAGGAAATTGAGATTTCAGATGAGTCAACTTTCTCCCGAAGTTCTCTTGTAGTGGTTGGTTCATGATGATTAAAGCAGTGCTTTAATGATCAACGCAGGGCCCGGGGCCTGGGGACCCCCACTGGGGACCCCCACTGGTTCAAAACAAAATGGGAACACTAGAGTTCCTTACAGTCTGTAACTCCGAATGGAAGTGCCATGATTTTAGTACTTGTTGTATGTGTCTATGAGTTAACATTACTCTTATAGACCCCCAGGTCTGGTTAGAATATTCAAATATGTCTTCTCTGTGTATTTTTGGTTTCTTCCTGAAAGCCTTTGAATCAAAATACACCACTAGTGACATGACTCATATAAAGGATGAATACTAAATGAATATCAACATCTTAAAACCAAAATGTTGAATTGTGGGTTTGAGCTCACATGCCCTTTTGATGTAAATCAAAAGCGGGGGTAACTACCTGTCGGGGAGGGGGGGTTAACTACCTGTCAGGGAGGAGGAGGAGTAGGACTAAGGCCCTATACGTCCTCTCTTGGGGGGGGTACTACCTGTGAGTGGGGAGTGTTGGCTGATGAGTGAATATCAAGATCCTAATACATTGGGATCCCCCATACACTGGGGGTCAAATTAAATCCTGCTGTCAAAATATGACCCCCCCCCCCCCCCCCCCAGTCAAAAAACACTTTGTTTGAAATAGACACTCATGCTTTCCAAGGTGTGATTTGGGGGTCCTAGCTAACTGACATCATAACCCTAACCTAACCCCTCCGCCATTATGATCATGGCTTAAGTTCAGGTGGGTGCAGTCAGTGCTAAGGTGAAGAAAATGTTTTAAGACTTTCTGTACATATTTCCTCTTCTATTTTAATCTTCCTCCTACTAGTATAATCATAGCATCTTATTCAAGGCGGGGGGGGGGGGGGTCGCTGCACTCCATCTTTAGAAAGCGATCATGTCAAATGAGGGTTTTGTTCATTGCCTAATAATGCATATAAAACTGGGGATGAAAATAAACGTTCAACATTAACCCATTCTGACCTGGGATCAGATTCATACGAGGTTTCCCCTGGACACACACTGGTCTGATTAACCCCATTCTGACCTGAGATCAGATTCTAAAAAATGTCAGTCGTTCTTCGACTTTTCAAAAATAGCAGACCTACAAGCTCGTAGCGCGCCACTCGGTGGCGCGCTATGAGCTTGTAGATCTGCTATTTTTCAATAGCTAAAGCATAACATGATGCTAACACCAAAATGGGTTCCCGTTCAGAATGGGTTAATGCATTGAAATAAAAGAACCAGAGAGATATATCTATTTCATTCTGCTACTGTCCGTTTCCTCTAGATCTCTATATCTATTTCATTATGCTACTGTCCGTCCCCTTTCCTCTAGATGGTGAGCATGCGGAGGCTGCCCGGGCCCAAGAACCCGGCGGAGATGACCTACTACACCCAGCTGAACGGGTCGCCCATCACCGGCACCACGGCGGCCAAGACCCTGAGCACCCTGGACTCGCAGACCATGGCGCTGACCCTGGGCTACTTCGTACAAGTGCAAGCCGAACGTAAGCCGCCGCAGCGTTTACTTTACACTTCACCGTCGTGTGCCGAAAATAGCCCGTCTAAAAGCAAGTAGATTGTATTATTTAATATAAGCGACATCCGGTCATGCAATATAGAGTATTAATCAGGCTTTATAGTGTCTCACAAATGTGGCATGTTTAACCCATTCTGACCTGAGATCAGATTCATACGAGGTTTCCACTGGACACACACTGGTCTGATTAACCCATTCTGACCTGAGATCAGATTCTAAAAATGTCAGTCGTTCTTCGATTTTTCAAAAATAGCAGACCTACAAGCTCATAGCGCGCCACTCGGTGGCGCGCTATGAGCTTGTAGATCTGCTATTTTTCAATAGCTAAAGCATAACATGATGGGTTCACCACAATGGGTTCCCGTTCAGAATGGGTTAAGAAAACGATATGTTACAAATCTGTTTGATTTTGGGGGCACGGACGGCGCTGGGCACTCGCTAGAGCTGTTGCCTCACATCTAGAAACACTTGGCGATGGACCGTGTCTGGTTATGTAAGCCCCACATTATCATCACCGCTGCCCATCCGACAGTACGTAGATGAAGGTCATGGACACGCCAGGGACACGAGCATCGTCAGCACCAGCTTGGCAGCTTCACAACGGCTTTAGACGGTTCAGTTGTGTATGTGTGTGGGTGTAACAGAAACCACACACACTTTCACCGTTTCACTTTAACCGCACTCTCTCTACGTCGTCCTCAGACGCACTGCATATTCAAATATTATCTCTGAACTGATTCCCTGACAGAATCATTTCTCCATAATTTCTCCATTACCGATGTGTAACTGATGGCCCACATACTCACAGACATCCTTCACATCTTAATTAACAGTGAACCATTATAAAAAAAATAATACCCTTATTGCGACTGTAGGTCGCAGTTTACTATGAAAACCTGCATTCTGCATCTTACACATTTCTAGTCTAAATATCAAAAGACAAAGAAGATACAGTATGGAGACAGGCACAGCTCATAACTTGATAACATTAAGCACATTGAACATAAGCTCAGATCGATTATAGGCAGTGGTGGAAAGTAAATGTATCAATACTGCAATATAGAAATACGAGAGAGAGACAGAGGAGCTACTGCAATGTTCTATTATTTATTCTTTTGTCTTTTCTTTTGTGTGTTGACCTACCCACTCGAAACTGTGCTAATTGCTGGTGAAGCTGCTGGCCCATGGCTATGGGTCGACCTGCGTGCACAACAAGTAGCGAGACCACCTCCAACCACTGCATATGCGCTAATTACTTACTTACTCACTCCTCTTTGTCCCCAATGGGACATAAGGCTTCAATGAGCGCTCTCCATTTCATTCGATCCCTGGCAGCATGGTGCGCCTCTCCTCCCCAGGACAGATTAATCTGTTCCAGCTCCTGTGTCACAGTTCTGCGCCAGGTGGTCTTGGGCCTCCCAGGTTTTCTTTTTTCCTGGTGGTGTCCATCTTAAGGCCACCTTTGTGGTGCAGTACCCTGCTCCATCCTCAGTACATGTCCTAGCCATCTCACTCAGGCGTCTGTGTGTAATGTCCTTGGTAATGCTCCGGCTCCCTGTTTGTTTGTACAGTTTATTGTTTGATATTTTATTTCGGCCAAAAGATCTGACATATACGTCTGAGTCATTTGTTATGGAACACTTCTATTTTCCTTGTGTCTGTCTTGACCACTCTCCAGCTCTCAGATCCTTTGTTTATGCGCTAATTAACTTCCTTCAAATAATGTTTTATATATTGAAGCGTAATGCCCTGAACCAGAACCAGACCATGACGCAAATTCATTCATCAGAGGTTAAAACGGACTCATACAATGGTTTTACATGCTGAACTCAAGTGTAACGGACTTGGCTTACTGTGGCATTCTCCACACAGCATTTGGGATTTTACATAAATCTCCATGAATTTCCATAATGCGTCTTGCATTTCGTGCAGTCCTCATAAATGCAATGCGTCTCAATGCTCATTGAGATGCAGAAACGCAATAATGTTTTGATAGATGTTCGGTTCAATATTGTAATTTCATTTATTTGGTGAAAGTCAGCACATTACCTCAACCATAGAGCACCGAAGTCTGACGTCACTTTCAGTAGAGGGCGTCAGTCCCCAGGTTCATGTATTTGTTTAGTTGCATTGAAATCCCCATTGAGGCGATTTTAGATCGCCTCATATAACAACTGTGTTTGAAAAATAAACATGTCACCCCGGCCGCTTCACTCATATGGATATGAAGAATCAACTGACTGAGAGAAAACGCTAATGTTACTGCTGCTGAATTAGTTAGATTTTCGCTAGAAGCAGACTGTATCATATATGAGTGACTGACTGTTGCAAACGATACAGAGACACCTCCCTGACAATAACGCCGAGACAGCTTGTTTATTTTTGGACCACAACGCTTATAGTAAACGATATTAAGATCACCCAATGTTATTCTCCAGGATGAGCGAGAATAACATGATGAGCCTAGTTGATGAGCGACTTCGGTGCTCTATAGAAATATGAATATTGTTTTCGAGAGAATGTCGTGGGTGATATCTCTTGAAATTTCATCCAAACTTGTTGTGCGGAGAGATTAAATAAGCCCTGTTTTCAAGAACAGTTTAACTAAGTCAAACATGTTATAAAAAGGTAAACAGCCCGTCTACAACAGGTGAGTTATTACCGTACTGTACTGTATGTCAACTCGTTCTCTGCCTGCCTCTCTGTGACTGTGTAAACATTGTCACTTGTGGCTAAACGGTTTTATAATGATTGTCACTTGTGGCTAAACGGTTTATAATGATTCTAATTAATTGTGTGTGTGTGTGTGTGTGTGTGTGTGTGTGTGTGTGTGTGTGTGTGTGTTTGTGTGCGTGTGTGCGTGTGCGTGTGCGTGTGTGTGTGTGTGTGTGTGTGTGTGTGTGTGTGTGTGTGTGTGTGTGTGTGTGTGTGTGTGTGTGTGTGTGTGTGTGTGTGTGTGTGTGTGTGTGTGTGTGTGTGTGTGTGTGTGCGCGCAGCGGTGGTAAAGACGCCCCCCAGCAACTTGTGGATCATGGCAGTGCTCACTCCTGTTGTCTTACTGCTGGTGGTCATCGCCATGGTTGCCTTCATCTTGTGTAAGCGGAACCGGGTCATCTTCAAAACCAGCGCCTTCAGGAGCTTCAAAGCTCGCTCCAAGGTAAGACCATGTCATGTTTAAAAGGTCTGGTGACATTTTGTACAGTACATTCAGTAGATTTTCTGTGGTCTGGGGATTTCTGAATAATTAGGCTCAAACAAGTGCTCTGATTTGTCTGCGGACTGTGATGTAACAGTCCACAAATCCCATATATGACATAACAATTTGCCAGCAGAAACCCATTTTTGGACACTACTCCTACAGATTTTGTAGAAATCGGTACACTGTCTTTTTCATATTCCATCCTGATTGGCTATAAGATTGGCTTACAGCCCACAATAACCTGCATCTGACCTCGCAGAGACTGAACACTTTTTTCTAGTCTACTTTTTCCTGCTTTGTTCACACTGAAATATAGCCCGAACAATATAATAAGATGACTGCAGTCATCGATGTCTTCTTCTTTGTCTCCTCCTCCTCCTTTTAATGCTAACACACAGGTCCTAGAGCCCAACTTTACCAAACCTAACTGTATAACGTAGTTGTGAATGTCTTACAAATCACACGTTAAGCCTAGCATGTGAAGTTCTTTGTTCAGGTCAGGACAGATCTGTGTGGGCAGGAGACGTTTGTTTTCACTCTTGTCCAAATGGCCATTGTGAGTGCTAATCATGCATGCAGTGAAGACCAGTTGGGCAAGAGGAAATGAGGCTCAGTGTGCTGGAAATAACATTTTTTACATATTTTATTGTAAATGGAGTGTTCATCAGTCCATAATGCATAGATTTATACCGCCTGCTGTGATGTCATATATACAGTATAGAGTCAGCCGGTCCAATTAGTGCAGCAGCAGCAGAGAAAAACAAGCCTCTTTTATAAGATAGCTACGTAGCTAGCACTGCGTTTTATCCTCCATTACATTGAGTCATTTCAAAAAATATTCAATTATTCTATTAACCCTCCACTCGCCATGTGCCTCTGACTTTCTCTTTTTTTAGACGTCATATCGAAGGGAGGGCAGTTGCCACCACCAGGTATAATTACACACAGTGACTCACTTCCATGTGGGGGATTGATAGGAAGTGGGGGTCAATATGCAAGAAGAAGAAGACGAGTTAAAACAGTATAATGTTGGTAGAATATAAGCTCTCAACACTAAAATCGGAATGGTCCATCTTTAACCCATTCTGACCGGGCACCCATTATGGTGTTCAGCATCATGTTATGCTTTAGCTATTTAAAAATAGCAGATCTACAAGCTCATAGCGCGCCACCGAGTGGCGCGCTACGAGCTTGTAGGTCTGCTATTTTTGAAAAATCGAACGACTGACATTTTTAGAATCTGATCTCAGGTCAGAATGGGTTAATCAGACCAGTGTGTGTCCAGTGGAAACCTCATATGAATCTGATCTCAGGTCAGAATGGGTTAACCTAAAACAACTCCCCTACTCCTGCCCATTCTGTCCATCCTCCATGTCTCCCAAAGCAGTGGTTTTCAACACTTTTCATATCAAGGCCCATTTATTTATTCTGCATTTGAGACCACAGACCACCATTTTGACGAGAGTTAAGTTAACGTCTCAGTAATAATTTAACTCTTGAGAGCGTAAAATGAAACCAGATGGATCCGTAAGGGATCTAACAAAGAGTTAAAGATCTAATCTAAATCTAAATCATTTAGCTATGGGGACCACCTGGAACTGTGATCCCTGGTGGTGGTGGTCCCGGACCACTGTCCTTACAGCCCTATCACATGAAACCAGTCTCGTCCGGCTCCCACAGTGGCCGCAGTCGTGTGCTCTTCTTTAAGCCTTATGTTGCACCGCAATCCTTTTTTATCACATTCTCCACTGGATTCTGCCCATCTAGATTATCACAGCTGGGGAAGCTATAGCTCAGAGCAGTGGTCACAGACAGCAGATACAAGGCAGTTTACTTACAGACCATTAAAATTACTGCAAAAGCTGTCCCTTGTTTGGCTCCTGCTGCCGCAGTGAAGCGTGTCAGCCGATTTGCGGTTATTTCTGTCTGGTCTGGTCTCGTTTTCCAGCCCCTTGACAGGCATAAGCCAACAGAGCTAACCCATTCTGAACGGGAACCCATTTTGGTGTTAGCATTATGTTATGCTTTAGCTATTGAAAAATAGCAGATCTACAAGCTCATAGCGCGCCACCGAGTGGCGCGCTACGAGCTTGTAGGTCTGCTATTTTTGGAAAAACCGAAGAACGACTGACATTTTTAGAATCTGATCTCAGGTCAGAATGGGTTGATCAGACCAGTGTGTGTCCAGTGGAAACCTCGTATGAATCTGATCTCAGGTCAGAATGGGCTAAGCATGGAGGGGGGGGGGGGTGGGAGGGAGGGAGGGATGGAGATGGATAGGGTAGGGTGGCATTTTGATTGGGCAACGGAACCAATGGAACATATTGACCAAGACTCACATTCATACCCACACACTGGAGCCGTGTTTATTCATGTGCATGGCGTGTGTGTGGGTGCATTTATGTTGCATGGTGGATCGTCACTGCCAGGCAGGCAGAAACCTTGTATGTCCAAACCCATTACTTTTCAGGAAATGAAAAAAGACCCACTGTAGTTATTCTTTTCTTTTTTTTTTACACATACTTTTGTTAATACTTTTTACTGGCTAAATATGAATAAAGCCTGCAGATAGACTTACTGTAATTACTGTCAACATGTTCATCCAAATTTTGTCATTATACAAGTATGTCAAAAATAGCAGATCTATAAGCTCAC
Organism: Protomyctophum bolini; assembly: GCF_963924005.1. Lineage (NCBI taxonomy): Eukaryota > Metazoa > Chordata > Actinopteri > Myctophiformes > Myctophidae > Protomyctophum > Protomyctophum bolini. Next base: position 45,212,124 of record NC_137865.1, read on the forward strand.
AACACGTCGCATTTTTCTACACGATGTGAGTTTTTAGATCATCATTTTCACTATTCTGTGTGACAGTCATATACGACATAAGTACAATCTGTGGGCATTAATAAAGTATTAAATTAAATAATAAAGATTAAGAAATGGAGATACAAGGTTTATGCCCCGACGGGGACAATTTGCTTGTGTGTTTCGCTGCTGTGTTTCTGTATGATGTTCTGCGCTCTGCTCTGGTGTTCGCCCCGTACGGTATTTAGACGCGCAATTACCAAGCTGCACGGCCTATGTTTGCTTTCCAAGCCATATATGTAAACAACATTATGTTACTCGTGCTGTGTTTTCCTAGACTGGACATCAAATATTTAAAGCGAGGGTTCTTAACGCATTCTGAACGGGAACCCGTTTTGGTGTTAGCATCATGTTATGCTTTAGCTATTGAAAAATAGCAGATCTACAAGCTCATAGCGCGCCACCGAGTGGCGCGCTACGAGCTTGTAGGTCTGCTATTTTGGAAAAATCGAAGAACGACATTTTTTAGAATCTGATCTCAGGTCAGAATGGGTTCATCAGACCAGTGTGTGTCCAGTGGAAACCTCGTTATGAATCTGATCTCAGGTCAGAATGGGTTAAAATCATGAAGTAGCGCTGTAGTAAGGCTGCATCCCTCATCTGTTTCTGTCTTATTATTTAAATCCTGTCCCAATACAAGGCTGGCTGTGGCATGGGAGATAAATATTCGTTTCACATTATTATTTGACTTCGTACTGTAACACATGCTTGTGGCAATCTGACTAAGAAAATTGTTGGGAGAGGTCATTTAAACTGTTCGTTATAAGCTGCACAGGCTTTGTGTGTGCGCGTGTGTATGTTTATGACCTACTGCTCCCAGCCCACTCAACTATCAGTCGTCATGCAAGACAACCTTAAGCCTCAAATCAATATAATGGTTTAAATTAGCTTTGTAATGTGTGTTTAAGCTTTACCCACATGAACCCTAGAGCGATCATATACTGTGGGCAAACATTCAGCAAAAATAGATCTCACGTCATGGCTTGTGAGCTTCTAATCTAGATGTCCTAATTTCAGCAAAGACAAAAAAGGAAGGGGCCAAGTAATAAGCATATGCCCCTGGGGGGTTCTGGGTTTACGTGGTTAAACACTATAATTATAGACTCCATCTCACTTTGCCGCTAATGTAGATAAACTGAGTTTGAAGAGTTACTGAATAATATGCTTCCAAATGTTTTTCAATTATACCGTATTCTGCCGAATATGAAATGACTGATTATAAAACGACCCCCTGCTTTTTTCAAGACTCATTTGTGGAAAAAGAACAGTGTGTGTGTGTGTGTGTGTGTGTGTGTGTGTGTGTGTGTGTGTGTGTGTGTGTGTGTGTGTGTGTGTGTGTGTGTGTGTGTGTGTGTGTGTGCATGTGCCTGTCTAATCCCCGATTTTAATACGACCCCGTTCTTTTTAGGATATTTCCATTTCCGTCTTATATTCAGGCCAATTGTGTCACTGGCGAAAACGAAATGGAAACTCAATGAAAACGAAGCTACTGTATGATGACTAAAAATAAGACTATATTCAAAATAATGACTATATTGACAAATAAAAACTAGACTAACATGGTAGGAAGGGGCTAGTGGACTAGAGATTCAGTTTAAGTAAAATTTTGATTTACACTTGGTTGCATGCTGAAAATAGCCGATCTACAAACTCACAACGCGTTGTGAGCTTGTAGATCGACTAAAATGTGATTAAAGCTAAATGAAAACTATTCAAAAGACTATATGACTAAAACTACAATCTAAATTTGCTGGCGATGGAACTGGGAACATTAAGAGAAGATATTTCTTACAGCTCTAGCAGTGATTCTCAACCATTTTCATTTTTACGGACCCTTATTTAATGCCATTTCTATCTCTGGGACCCCGATTTATATTGTAAAATCAAATGTTTGTTTAAATCTGAGTGTACAAACCGGGTCCATTTGGTTCCATTTGTACACTCTCTGAGTTACAGACCCATAAGGCGACTGTGGCTCAAGAGGTAGAGCAGGTCGTCCAATGATCCATGGGTCGTCGGTTCGAATCCCGGCTCCTCCTGTCTACACGTCAAAGTGTCCTGAACCCCAATGCAATCCCAATTGGAAAAAGGCGCTATATAAAATGCACCATTTACCATAAGGGCCCATTTGATTACAAACTATCATTTAGCTGGGGGACCCCCTGGAACTCCCTCAAGGACCCCTGGAGGTCCCCACTCCCCGGACCCCACTTTGAGAACCACTGATTTAAATTACTCTCTCTAGAGTCTAGATAGTTCATATTTTACTGCACCATGCCTCCGCACGCTGTAAAAAGGTTCCATCTAAACCAGTTTAGCAACATGTGCGATGCTGTGCGCTTTATGCATCGCATCTGTGCATTTAATATAACTGCCCTTGGGACAGATATAACACGCAGACTTCAGTGGAGTGCTTCTGCATTTCTCCCCCTGCTCGAGCTGCATTTAATCAATATGGCCATGGGGGGAACCGAGCACATCTCGTCCATCTGCTGTGCTGTGTGAGGCTGCTGCGGACTGTTTGCTGCGAGTTAAAATTAGATGAGTGATGAAGACGTACTTTGATGGCACAAACAAGAAGTCAAAACAAAGTGAGCTTAATTTGCACGGCGGGCCACGGTACTATAGCAGTCACTTCCAGTGAGAGTACTCGATTTTTTTTACTTACAGTAAGTAAAAGTATCAATACTGTATAGTCTCGCATTGCTAGGCTGTTGCCTAAAATATAAAGCGGAAGTGGAGACGTTTCGTCTTTACAGTCGCGCACATTTATCCTAAAATAAATATAAATCATCTAAGCATACCGTATCGTAGCTTGCTGCTTAGCATAAATGGAAATTTAAAAAAATATATTTTAAAATATATTTTTATGAACTGAAATGACATAAATGTCGTGCTGTAGTTCCAGACTCTATATAGCATTCGGAGATTGTGGAATAGTTGTCTGGTCAGTGGTGAATATATTGACAGTGCAGCCGGTGTAATGCATCAGGGCCCCTGAAGGGGGAGGAAGAAGGTGAAAGCCTGGTTTAAAAGGATAGAGACTGATCTGGCGCGCATTTGACCTCCAAAATGTGGAGGTCAAATGCGGAAGTGCAACCGAGCGCTCAATGTTAAAGCTCAGCTGCTGCACAGGGTTTCCTCGTCATGAATCCACGGGTCTGCCTGCAGTCCTTCCTCTTACCACCAGCGCTTCAACGTTGGAGTGCCTAGCTGGCCCCTTGGTTTCAGGGGCTATTAATTGGTCGCAGGAAGAGTAACACCAAGGATTCGTCAGTGACTGGTTTATATACCTACTACTTCCGTGTTGCATAACAGTGACATCACTGTCCACTCCTTGGTATCCTCACCACAGCCGGCCCCTGTTTCAATGCGGGGTGTTACTGTGTTCATGCGCTGCCTGTCGGCAAGCAGCACAAACATGGCTCAGCTGTAGACTATGTTGTCACGTTCCGTCACGCTAATGAAACACTAGATGGGATTATGTCATGTCAGCACTGCACTGCACTGCACACACAACGAGGTAGAGACTGAGCTATACACTTCCTAACCGTATGCCCACTGTACCAACACGCCAGAGACATACAGTATACCTCCCACGGATTACAATCCCCCAAGGAGAGTTTGAAAATCATGCAAATGTTTATATACAAATTAATGCAAAAACATTGAAATACTGCTGTCAACCTTCTCTGACAGAAAATGCACTATTTGTATACTGTAGTTTCACAAGATAGTATTACTCAAAGTGTTAATGTAACACAGCTCTGTTTACACGTTTATATTCTTGATTGTTTGTTTCCACTTTTGCTTTGGAAATGTAAACGTATGTGTGAGAGAGAGAGAGAGAGAGAGAGAGAGAGAGAGAGAGAGAGAGAGAGAGAGAGAGAGAGAGAGAGAGAGAGAGAGAGAGAGAGAGAGAGAGAGGAGAGAGAGAGAGAGAGAGAGAGAGAGAGAGAGAGAGAGAGAGAGAGAGAGAGAGAGAGAGAGAGAGAGAGAGAGAGAGAGAGAGAGAGAGGGGGGGAGGGAGAGATTTGACCGTTGACACGTCAAAGCCAACATTCAAGGTTACATACCCCCAGTCCAGTGGTGGAAAGTAACTAAGTATATTTAAGTATACTAGCCTGACTCCAGCCCTGAATCACTACCCAAGCCCATTTAAAATATAAATGTGAAACAAAATGAAAATTCTGACTGAGTGTCAGGCTACTTAAATACGATACTTGAGTACAATTTTGAGGTATTTGTTCTATACTTTCCAATTTCAAATTCTACTCCACTACATCTCAGAGGCAAATATTGTATACTTTTACTCCACTACAATTATTTGCTTGTACTAGTAGATCTGCTATTTTCAAAAAGATTGTTTTATACATTTAAAACCTTGAAATTGAAACATTCTATACATAATTCATGTTTTTGTTTTACTTATGGTACTTTTAAGTACATTTTGATGCCAGTATCAGTATTTCTGCATTGTTGTTATGCTTTATCTATTGAAAAATAGCAGACCTACAAGCTCGTAGCGCGCCACCAAGTGGCGCGCTACGAGCTTGTAGGTCTGCTATTTTTGAAAAATCGAAGAACGACTGACATTTTTCAGAATCTGATCTCGGGTCAGAATGGGTTAATCAGACCAGTGTGTGTCCAGTGGAAACCTCGTATGAATCTGATCTCAGGTCAGAATGGGTTAAGTAAAACATGTGAGTAGTTTTTTCCCACCACTGCATACCCCTCAGTGCTGTCATCTTCACACAGCAGCATCTAGCCTGTAGCCACAGCCTCGTCCACTGAATGACCACATCCACATCCATTATGAAATGAACCAGCCACTGTATGCTTTACCATTTCAAATGAACCACGCTGGCACATTTAATGTTTGCCGGCCGTCAATAATCTATACATCTAATCCATACTGGGCCACAGGACAGATTTGGAACAGTGCTTTTAAGTGCTCTCTCTCTCTCTCTCTCAAATATGCTTTATTGACATGACAAGCATTGTTATATTTCCAAAGCATTACATCATACAGTATGATGCAAAATCATAAGAATAATGCATATTCAGAATCAGAAGAAATAATACAAACAGGACAAGGAAAAATATTGCAAAAATACATTAGTCTGTCTGACGCACGCACGCACGCACGCACGCACACACACACACACACACACACACACACACACACACACACACACACACACACACACACTCAACCTGTGCATAGCATAAATCCAGTCACGTGACTGCATGGTTCCACTCTCCATGCATGTATCTTTAATACCACTGTTTGTCCTCCTGCGTCTGTGTGTGTGTGTGTGTGTGTGTGTGTGTGTGTGTGTGTGTGTGTGTGTGTGTGTGTGTGTGTGTGTGTGTGTGTGTCGAGGCAACGAACACACTCATGCACAATTTAGTTTACCAGACGCTCTTATCCAGTGAGACTCACACACACGTGAAATCAGAGCAAATGGTGTGAGCCCTAGTCAACAAAACTGCAGAGTAAATAGCTTACATAACGGTGGAGTGCAAACAAAACAATTAAGTGCTTCAAAGAAACAAGGACACGCAACAGCCTAGCATCTGTCCTAAGAATGCAATCCGAATCACATTCCTAGTGTTCGAGGAAAAGCAAAACATTATGAACAAGTAACTGAAATCTGTCGTGCATACGTGTGTGTGTAGTGTGTCCGTGCATGCGTGCATGCGTGTGTGTGTGTGTGACAGCAGGAGCGCACATGTCAATTTATCTTCCGCTGACCTATAGCTATAAAAGCCTTGTGTGATGGATCCTGTGGCTGGGCCGGTCCTGGGCTGGTGTGTCACATTATAGATTCAGCAGTCTGCCCACACTGCCTAGTATCCTTACATGCACTCTGAGATTACAGCCGTGCTACTGTATATGGAATGCTTCAGAAATGCCTTTATACAGCCACCAGAAGTATAGGTATAGATGAAGGGAAAATATCTGGGTTTTTTTTAATAACTCTCTCTCTCTCTCTCCCCCCATCTCTCTCTCTCTCTCTCTCTCTCTCTCTCTCTCCCTCTCCCTCTCCCTCTCCCTCTCCCTCTCCCTCTCCCTCTCCCTCTCTCTATCTAGTTTACATAAATGGGAGGGCATTTAGCAATACAAAGAAAGTGCTGAAGCCCTGGAGTGTCTTTGCTAAAAAAGTAAACGTATCCTCTATCCAGCCTGTTTAATTTTCTGTCGCTTCATGCCAAAAACCTCAGACCTCCCATTATACCAAGTTCTGTGTTTGGAGAATGATTAAAAATAATAAAGTAAGAAAATCTGACGAGGTCATCCAATTACCCTTATCTGTACTTTCACTGCTGAGCTGCACTGTGTCATGCAGACGTAGATGTACGGTAGATGTAAACCTTTCTACTTGTAGTTCATCCAGGGCAGTCTGTGATGGTACTGAGATTGTGGAAGGGTTTTCTGTCTCCGGGATATGCCTCGGTTCAGTATGCGATAGCAATGACGTTTCCCGCGCTGATTTTATATTCTCTTTAACCACGTTAACCCTAACCCTATAGTGTCTATCCCTATTCTGGGGTGATCGAACAAACAAAAAGGTAGGAGCGCACACCAGTAGTGGGGAGATGCTGACAACAGGAGATACAACTTTGACTGAGAAAGGAAAGAGGCCGCACAGCTCGTAGTCACGATGCCATCAAAATTTTATTTTCCCAACGGTTTGGCAACAAGTTGCCTTCTTCAGGGAATGCCTTCTTCATGTTGCGTGCGGCCTCTTTCCTTTCTCAGTCAAAGTCCTATTCTGGGGTGAACATTTGTGCCCAATTCTGTCAGAGGCGCAGTCATATTTTCGTGAGGAGTCATTGTTCAGTAAAGTAAAAAAAGATGTCTCGACACGTAAAAGAAAAAGCTTAAACATAAAAATAGACTAGCCATCGCCAGCATTGCTAACACTTTCAGTGCCATAATTATTTTTGCAAAATTGTGGTAAATGAAGAAATGCAAACCCTCCAAAGCATGACGGGATAGATGGCAGATATCTAGGAATGTGTTTGCCATTCAAATGGTGATTACTCCACTTGAGGCTCTATAAAGTATATAGTTTCAAAACTATTCACTCCATCCAATTAACCAATATCTCATTATTTTGTATAATGATTTTCTGCTTTCATATGGAATGAAAAATAAATAAATCACAATGACAAATTCGGTCACATTGGTCCAAAATACGAAGCTATTTGATATAAGTATAAAACCCTGGGGGACCCCAGTCAACAAAGTAGTATAATAAGGGTTTTAAGTGGTTACGCCAATATTTATGTATTTTGTCACACGGCAGTGTGGTCACCAAGTATACTTTAAACTAATTTCCCCAGTTCACTTCGAAATCTGTTATTGTGTCAAATTGTGCTTATATGAGAGAATACTACAGTAGTTTGAATGAGGACTGAGAGAGAAGGACACAGACATTACACTGCCCATGTACACATGCACGCACGCACGCACGCACGCACACACACACACACACACACACACACACACACACACACACACACACACACACACACACACACACGCACACGCACACACACAGAGCCTAAAGTCAACAGTGTTTTTAGGACAGTATTTATGCCACAGGATATCAACTTCATATCATGGAAACTCTCATATTATTACTGGGGTGGTGAGCTTATACTGTGTGGTTCAGTAGTTGCCAAACTTTCAAGGTCGAGACCCGAAGGAGAGATTATTCATTTGCCCGGGACCCAAACTAGTGAAAATAGCACATCTACAAGCATTTTCACTACTTAATAATTGTGTAATTCTCTTTTTTTATTTGTTTTAAAACCATTGAAAATGAGATTTTACCTCCAGTCGTGACTCATAGAAATTGGTCCGTGACCCAAAATGGTTCCCGACCCACTGTTGTGTGTAACGTGGTGTGTGTAACCCGTGTGTCATAGAAAACCCATCCTGCAGCAGACTTCACCCCTCATCATCTCAGTTGCATTTCTAGTTCACATGAGTCAAAGCTCAGCCGCCATCATACCGTGTCATTTCTTGTTCAATTGTTTTGTATTTTCCCTCGCCTACTGCAGGGGTTCTCAACGTTTTTGGCTGCGTGGGGACCCCCGGAAATGCTTTGGCCATGTCTCGTGACCCCCTCCCCTCCCCGCCCCACCCCAATACAAATTGACTCCAATAATAATAATAGGGAAAATATATCATAAATGTATACTGAAACCAGATATAATCATTAAAGAACGTGTATGCATGTACTATGTGTACTATGTAAACTCTTAATTTCCATTTTCCAGCCATTCAGTTGCAAAAATAATAATAATTGAGAACCCCTGGCCTACTGTACCTCAGATTCATTTTTCTTAGTCCATGTGATCACATTCATGTACAGCATAAAGATCTTTCCTCATAATAATACATTTTTATGGTGCTGTCATATCAATATTTAGCCTGTGTTCTGCAAAAACATTCAGCCCGTTTCCTGAAAAAGCTTCATCTTGCCTCATTGTAACTCAATAACAATTATCTTTGTTCTGTAGCAGCAGCAGCTGTTTCATTGTTCAATGTTATGTTAAGCCCAACACACACTGGCTCCGTCCGACGCGGCGCTTTGCCGCGCGGCGCCGCCTGAAAAATAGAACTGGTTCTATCGGCGCGCCAGGCGACGCGGCGGACGGAGCCGGTGTGCGATAGGTTAATTGAAAATAATGGAGGCGGCTGTTTTGACGCGCGGCGGTCACAGACTGTGTGTGATGGGCTTTACAAAGTTCTGCTAGTTGAAAAAAGAAAAGAGGGAAAAAAGGTCAGCCTCAGTTAATTTTTGGGTTATTCAATTGGATAATTTTCAGACAAAAGACCAGACCAGAAAAATATTGGACTGACCTCAGAAGGTGTGTTTTTCCCTTGGGAGTATAATATGAATAGAGACTGCACCCGGAGGAAACCCTGAGGCGAAATGGACATAGTGGCCGAATTTGGTATTGCAGCGCTGGGTCCAAAACACATGAACGCGCTGGTCCGTTGACTATCATTGTGCACGTTCACGATGACACGTGAACGCTGTTTCAGTGCAATGATAGTCAGTGGTCATGAGTTTGGTCCAATCCATCCCAGAATGCACTCTGTTCCTATACCCGGAAGGAGGAGTGAAATCGCCTCATGCGCTTTTGAGCAACTTAATGCAAGTGGATGGGAGGAGAAATCCGGTGCCGTCTCTATTCATATATACTCTAAAGGTTTTTCCCTGCAGCCTGTCCAGAAAGGTTTTGTTGTGTTTTTCCCTGCAGCCTGTCCAGGGGTTCGACTATGTTGTGTTTTTCCCCGCAGCCTAGTGTCCAGGGGTTCGACTATGTTGTGTTTTTCCCCGCAGCCTAGTGTCCAGGGGTTCGACTATGTTGTGTTTTTCCCTGCAGCCTAGTGTCCAGGGGTTCGACTATGTTGTGTTTCTCCCTGCAGCCTAGTGTCCAGGGGTTCGACTATGTTGTGTTTTTCCCCGCAGCCTAGTGTCCAGGGGTTCGACTATATTGTGTTTTTCCCTGCAGCCTAGTGTCCAGGGGTTCGACTATGTTGTGTTTTTCCCTGCAGCCTAGTGTCCAGAGGTTCGACTATGTTGTGTTTTTCCCTGCAGCCTAGTGTCCAGGGGTTCGACTATGTTGTGTTTTTCCCCGCAGCCTAGTGTCCAGGGGTTCGACTATGTTGTGTTTTTCCCCGCAGCCTAGTGTCCAGAGGTTCGACTATGTTGTGTTTTTCCCTGCAGCCTAGTGTCCAGGGGTTCGACTATGTTGTGTTTTTCCCCGCAGCCTAGTGTCCAGGGGTTCGACTATGTTGTGTTTTTCCCTGCAGCCTAGTGTCCAGGGGTTCGACTATGTTGTGTTTTTCCCTGCAGCCTAGTGTCCAGAGGTTCGACTATGTTGTGTTTTTCCCGGCAGCCTAGTGTCCAGGGGTTCGACTATGTTGTGTTTTTCCCTGCAGCCTAGTGTCCAGAGGTTCGACTATGTTGTGTTTTTCCCTGCAGCCTAGTGTCCAGAGGTTCGACTATGTTGTGTTTTTCCCTGCAGCCTAGTGTCCAGGGGTTCGACTATGTTGTGTTTTTCCCTGCAGCCTAGTGTCCAGAGGTTCGACTATGTTGTGTTTTTCCCGGCAGCCTAGTGTCCAGGGGTTCGACTATGTTGTGTTTTTCCCCGCAGCCTAGTGTCCAGGGGTTCGACTATATTGTGTTTTTCCCTGCAGCCTAGTGTCCAGGGGTTCGACTATGTTGTGTTTTTCCCTGCAGCCTAGTGTCCAGAGGTTCGACTATGTTGTGTTTTTCCCGGCAGCCTAGTGTCCAGGGGTTCGACTATGTTGTGTTTTTCCCTGCAGCCTAGTGTCCAGAGGTTCGACTATGTTGTGTTTTTCCCTGCAGCCTAGTGTCCAGGGGTTCGACTATGTTGTGTTTTTCCCTGCAGCCTAGTGTCCAGAGGTTCGACTATGTTGTGTTTTTCCCGGCAGCCTAGTGTCCAGGGGTTCGACTATGTTGTGTTTTTCCCTGCAGCCTAGTGTCCAGAGGTTCGACTATGTTGTGTTTTTCCCTGCAGCCTAGTGTCCAGGGGTTCGACTATGTTGTGTTTTTCCCTGCAGCCTAGTGTCCAGGGGTTCGACTATGTTGTGTTTTTCCCCGCAGCCTAGTGTCCAGGGGTTCGACTATGTTGTGTTTTTCCCTGCAGCCTAGTGTCCAGGGGTTCGACTATGTTGTGTTTTTCCCCGCAGCCTAGTGTCCAGGGGTTCGACTATGTTGTGTTTCTCCCTGCAGCCTAGTGTCCAGGGGTTCGACTATGTTGTGTTTTTCCCCGCAGCCTAGTGTCCAGGGGTTCGACTATGTTGTGTTTTTCCCTGCAGCCTAGTGTCCAGGGGTTCGACTATGTTGTGTTTTTCTCCGCAGCCTGTCCAGGGGTTCGACTATGCCAAGCAGCACTTGGGCCGGACGGACGAGACCCTTTCTGTTACCAAGGAGACCCTGGTGCTGGGTCTGCCAGTACGAGATGCTCCGCTGTCATTGGACAGGAAACCCCACCAGGATGCAGGGACAGCCAATAAGAGGCCTCCATCGGCCGATATACATAAAGGAGGGTACGTTTTTGCTGTCGTATTCTCTTCATCTTTTGATGATAAACATTTGTTTCACAGGGGATGAAGTTTAATTAACCCATTCTGACCTGAGATCAGATTCATACGAGGTTTCCACGGGACACACACTGGTCTGATTAAACCATTCTGACCTGAGATCAGATTCTAAAAAATGTCAGTCGTTCTTCGAATTTTTCAAAAATAGCAGACCTACAAGCTCGTAGCGCGCCACTCGGTGGCGCGATATGAGCTTGTAGATCTGCTATTTTTCAATAGCTAAAGCATAACATGATGCCAACACCAAAATGGGTGCCCGGTCAGAATGGGTTAACTGTCGTGTATTGTGTAGACATCTACATTGGCCTAAAAACAAAAAAAAGGCGACAAACTATAATTCATAATATAAGATTCAAGTGGTTTTATGTGTCACGTTCTCATCCAAGTGTTGTGCAGTGAAACGTTGGTGTGGCAGACCCTGCCAGCCTGTGAGGATTGTACTGTCATAATGATGTGATGCTCTCTGTCAGCTGTCTGTGGCGCCGAGCAAATCCGTTAACCTTCAGCTTTTCAGGAGAATGTTGTCTGTGAGTGTCTGTGAGTGTTTGTGAGTCTCTGCGGTAAGTCAAAGACACCAGCAGGCAGCTCAGCCTCTAAACAGACTGGAATGAATCCGACCAAATCCAGGGTCAGCTAGCTGTGTTGATCGATGCTTAGAAACAAATTCGGAGAGAGGATGAATGGATTTAGATGTGACATTTTATGCAGCAATTCACTACCGTTCCAAAGCCGACAGCTTGATCTTTGTTGACTGCATCTTACTTTCAGCTTTTTCTAAAAGGAGCACGCTAACTGACATTTCTTGTACAGTATACAGTAGTAAAGGATATTTAAGCCAATTAAAGGTAGGATAAGTGATATGTTTTGCTTAAAACAAAAGGTTTGTTGATTGAAAGCATTATATTCTGGATGGTAACCATTGTTGAGTGTTTGTTCAAGAGTCTCAGCAGCTCTAAACAGAAAACAGTGGGTTGTCAATTTCAGCCAATCAGGTGCTCGAGTACAAATTTGACCAAACAACTTTCACTTGTTTTTTGATTTATTGAATACTTTAACAGTAGGCCAAAAATAACAATAATAAAAATTCAGTTCAATACAAGGTCTTTTAAGAGGATTTAAAACCCAATAAAGCACTATGGCTTGTTTCCAACATTTAACCCATTTAGGCCTAAGGCCGATTCTAAAAACGCCTCTAAATCCTGACCTAAGGTTTCTGAAAAACTTCAAATATTGATATAGTAGCATCAAAAATTTTACATTTTTGAATACTGTACATACTGTACAGAACCCAAATATGGGTGCCCGGCCTGAGGGGGTAAGATACCAATAGGGGTTCCCACCCAGAATGGGTTTGACAGTAAAAGTGCCCCCCGGGGCACAGGTCTCCACCAGGATAGGATTGTTTGTGACGTAACATTATTATTCATAATGCTTAGTAATGTTATGAAGATGAATTCATGTTGTGTTTTCAATAAATGGCTGGCAATCGGGATGAAATAATTTTGAGAAATCAATCATACCCGACTTGATCACATAACTACAGAGATCAAGTGTACTGATGTACTGTGTTTTCAACCAGTGGACAGAGATCATGCAGGCATAAAAAACACTTCCATGTCATGTCTTCAGGGAGGCATACAGCATGGAAGGAGGAAAAAAGAGAAGAGCCCAGTCAGTGCGGGAGGGAAGGGGGTTTGGGTGTGAAGGCGGGTGTATGCAGAGAGGGGTGTGTACCTGTATGTGTATTTATGTAAGAGAAGAGAGTCCATGTGTTTGTGTGAGAGTAAGGAGCCTGAAGGATCTTTCAGATCGTGTGCCAGGTCACGTTATCTCAGTCCGCATGAGTGACAATGCGATAACACAGCAAGTTGCTATGGAGACGTCTTTGATCATGGCCCCATAGCCTGGAGACACAACGACAGGTGAAGGGGTGGGGAGCTTTTCTCTCAACATTGTGTCTTCCGGAGGAAATGTTGTCGGATTCGATTCTTGTTTTTTTAGAGCGAGGGATTATTCCTCTCTTGTGTCCATTCTGGCCCTCAACAAAGTGCCTTGCAGGGCAATGAGTCTCTCCAAGATGACGTCCAACTTGCGATCTTGCAGGGCAGTGAGTCTCTCCAAGATGCTGTCCAGCTCGCTTGATTTAGCTCCGTGATCGCGACAGTCTGAGCTCCCATTGCTCAGCTCAACTCAAATATCCCATTGCTCAGCTCAACTCAAATATCATGACAGGCAGCTTCGGGGCTCCTTGAAGTGCTGCCGGCGTCTTGCCAATTTTCTGATACACAAGGGCAATGCTCAAGCCAATTAGCAGAAGACCTGTTATCATAAAGCCGAATAGGTAGATGTCCTCGATGTCCTCCACAGATAGGACAGCTAGGCACACAACTCTCCACTTATCATAGTACGAGTCTATCATGCAGCAAACGTCCC
>NC_137865.1:45228274-45250774 GCF_963924005.1 Protomyctophum bolini
GCAACTTTGATGATGGAGAGGACCACTAAAGTATATTTCTAAACTCCAGAGGGTGATGATGGAGAGGACCACTAAAGTATATTTCTAAACTCCAGAGGGCCACTATATCAGTTTGACTGGTTTAAACGCGTAACCCGCATTTTAATCAACCCCCTTTCACTGCCGAGATTGTTGTATTACCTTTAGAGCATACGCTGAATTATTTGGGTTTTTAATCCGCGAGAATCCAGCGAAAAAAGGTCCCTCGGTTTGTTGTGATCCGATCGTACCATCCGCCATCTTGGTGCACCCGGAAGACGCAGCACAAGACCCGTCTCCATGAGGCGTTGTACCCCATTCATTTGCATTGGCCTCAATTTCCCAGAAGCCCTAGCAGCCCACAGCATGTGACGATTTCCGGTTTCGTCATCAAAACGAAACCATCTAGTCTCTTTCTCCGTGGCGAAGACAGAGTTTCTTTTTATTTATTACAATACGGCGGATTAAACGCATAAAACAAAAGGCGGGTATGTTGTATATCGTATATAGCGACAGTAACCTGGAGTATACCATTCCTGGCAGTAAAACTGATATATTATACTCACTCCAGAGGCAGTGCTTGACATACATTATATTTCTACACTCACTCCAGAGGGCCACTTTGCATATACATGTATATATATATGTCATATATGTGCATATATATGTGCAGGCAGAAACCTCTTATCTCAGTATATTTTAACTTTTTTTTTTCTTTTGTAAATGAATGCCCTACAAAAGGTTTGTCACAAAAATAGACGATCTATAAGCACAAAACACGTTTGAGCTTGTAGATCTGCTATTTGTGCTATATTTTAATTGGAAACCTTGAATTCTTTTTTGCTATTTTTGAATTAGAATCCTGAAAGGTAACAATTCTATTTAATTTCAAATGCATTTACTTCTATGTTAACTTTATGAACTTAAATACAAATACATTGGATATAAAAAAAAACTTGTCATAAATACTATTAATAAAAGAATGACTTAATGGTAAATGGTAAATGGTGCATTTATATAGCGCCTTTATCCAAGGCGCTTTACATAGATTGTGCATTACATTCACCCATTCATACACCGATGGCAGCGGAAACCATGCAAGGCACCAACTAGCACATCGGGAGCAATTAGGGGTTCAGTGTCTTGCTCAAGGACACTTCGACAGTAACTCTGGGGGAGCCCGGGTTTGAACTGGCAACCTTACGGTTCCCATCCAGGCACTCTACCCCTGAGCCACCGCCGCCCTAATTGTAGTCATTAAGCTACTATACTAACTATAGAATAGGCTGTAACAATTCACTGAACTCACGATACGTTTCCAATCACGATTCGAATATTACCTTCACGATACGATTTTTCACGATATTTTTAAACACAATTATTTTCCAGACAGACAGACAAAACGATTATGTACCAATTTTTATTTAACTATTTAACTCGATCATATCAGAAGCATTTTTTAAATGTAAAAGTGCTGTGTAATCTATAAGGTTCCAGTTCCATTTGGTATATAGATCGTGATTGTATTGCCTCTCTATGAAACGGTATCAAGCGAAAAGATTAATTAAACAGGCAAAATAACACCTGGAAATGACACCTCTTCCTTACCATACCAAAGTATCATCTACGTGACGTCAGAATCAGAAGTCTTTATTGCCATGACATGTAAACATGTTAGGAATTTAGTTTGGTGAGACAGCAGAATGCAGTTACAGTACATAACATTAGGACAGGTGCAAAACAGGACAAGACAGTGCAAACAACAATGAATAATGAATAAATATAAAGTGCAGAGAGTGTTCAGGTCAATTCAGAGCACAAGTCAGTCCATTCCACTCTGAGTGGGGATGAAGGGAGGGTCAGGGGGGGACAGGAGCATTGAGGAGTTCTAGCCGTGGGGAAAAAGCTGTTTGAGTGTCGGGCCTTCACAATCTTTAGAGAACGCAACCTCCTGCCTGAGGGGAGCAGGGCAAAAAGATTGTGGCCTGGGTGTGCAGGGTCAGCCATGATCTTCCTGGCCCTCCTCAAAGCCCTACTCCTAAACAGGGCCTCAAGGGGGGGCAAAGGGCAGCCAATTTAATTGGGGTAGGCACTGGGGGGACACTGGAGGCACTGGG
Organism: Protomyctophum bolini; assembly: GCF_963924005.1. Taxonomy (NCBI): domain Eukaryota; kingdom Metazoa; phylum Chordata; class Actinopteri; order Myctophiformes; family Myctophidae; genus Protomyctophum; species Protomyctophum bolini. The sequence goes on from NC_137865.1 coordinate 45,230,410, forward strand.
GAGGCACTGCATGGGGAGGCACTGGGGAGTCACTAGGGGGGGCCTGGGCAGACATTGGGGAGGCACTGGGGGGACACTGGGCAGACAGACAAAGAATTTGGCGATAGACTCATCCAATCCACGATTGCCGATATATTCGTATCGTCACCCAACCCTACTCTATACCAAACTGACTTGGCATTACGGCTTACGGGTGCTATATGCGCTTAGCGCTTTCCCAAATGTGTGTGACCAAAATAGCCATTTTGGGTAAAGTAATGGTGTTGGCATAATGGATATCGGGTAACGCTGGACTAAAATACCATTTAGGGACAGTGCAAGCTGCTATACCCATAATTTCCTGGCAGCAGGTGGACTTGTGGGCAGCGACTGACATGCGGACAGTGTCACAGGGAAAAGGCAGGGACGAAAATAGAGCTCTTAGTTTAATTGTGTGGCTTTGTAGGGGCCTACTCGTCTACATGAAAGTCTGTCTGTGTGTCCTGAGCTAATCTCACAAACCAGTCATCGGTGTCAAATTTGTTGTAGCACAAAGTATACTTCCACGTTTTTTGGATTTCTTTTACCAGCAGCGAAGCATTACGTTTCATACTTTTTTTCCTTTTTTATTTTACTTTTAGTTTCACAGTGATCACTGCAAACATGTGCAAAATTGCACATTGAGAAGTGAGAAGTGTGTTAGTGTTGATCTAGATTCTAGAACTCAAAAAACAGTGACTCAAACTGTACATACATATCATCACAAGGGGGGACTCTTCAGCGGTACGTGTGCTTATCAATGGTGTCAGTAAACGCACTACAAATGATTTCTTCGTAGTTTACCAAACGGAATTCTTTCTGGACCTGAAAACACACCCGATAACGGCAGAGCTTCTGTTCGGTGACATTCTGAAACACTGTGATTTTTCAATCTCTTTTGCATCAGCAGGCCAGTGGTGTTCACAGTAATTTGTTTGATTTATAGTGTTTATTCTGCGGAATGAACGGATGCCAGGAGGAAAGGTTGGGATGAGTAATTGTTCCATTTTCCCCTCTAAGCCTTTGGAAGTACAAGGCCTCTGGAAAACAGGAGAATATAAGGAGATGGACGAAAAAGTGATCTTTTCACAAATTGGAAGGGGATCTTTAAAAAAAAATATATATGGCGAGGCAGTGACATAGAAAATGAAAGATTAATAGAGTTATTAGTTTTAGGAATAAAGACAAATAGATGATCATAGGAAAGTAATAAAACATAGTAAAGGATAGGGAAAAAAACTAATTGGGATCAGAAGAGTTCTCAAAAGACTTTATAGCTGTGGGCGAACTCGTTAGAAATCACCAAGATTTGGCTTCTTGAATTTTGTTTTTCCTAAAATTTGAGTATGTTATTTATCACACCCAATAGTAACAGAATCCATGGTAAAATCTATTTGATAAATTATTTTGGTTTTCTACCATAACTATGTGTCTAATATTTGAGTCTGTGCAAACAGACCACTAGGGGGCGCTCCCAATACGTTTGCACAGCTTTTTGAAAACCTTATATCCATACCTAATAACACGAAGCCAAAATTAAAAAACTAGTCACCAAAAGCCAAATCTTTACAAGTGCGCCCCCAGCTATTGGGCTTCTGTGGAAAAGTTATTGCAATAAGTATTTATTATTCAAATGATCCCCTATTATGCTATATACGGTATTTCAGGGTTATATTTATATGCATGAAGAATAAGGTCTGAAACATTGCTATATTAAATAGTTTACACAGTGCTTTTGTGTGTGGGGCAGTTTTGCCTTGTTTGCAACTGCAATTTGTTCTTTAATTTAGCACTCTAAATGTGCTTTGATGTATTCCGGCACCAATAAACAGCGGGGATTCGTATTTATCACAATGAAAACAAAACAAAGCACTGCTGAAAATGGCGTGCAATATACATGAATTAACTTCTAATCAAATGCTTGTTAGAGAATATGAAAAAATAATATAAACTGATCATGAAAATAATGCAAATATGTTTAGCTATTCATTCAAGTATGAATTGTGTATTGTATAGCACTAGTAAGAAAAGGAGAGACGGGCTATCCCCCCTTTCTTCTCACTCTAAGGGAAGACTGATAATTGATAATAGGCTAAAACAATATTATAATAATACTATTCTGTTATTTTACCATCACCACTATGTATTTTGGACCTGGTGCAGACAGTGTGCAACCCATTTTGGGCGGGAACCCCTTTTGATATTATGCTTTAGCTATTGAAAAATAGCAGATCTACAAGCTCATAGCGCGCCACCGAGTGGCGCGCTACGAGATTGTAGGTCTGCTATTTTTGAAAAATCAAAGAACGACTGACATAGAAACATAGCTTTTTCAGAAAACTGTCAGGATGTAGAAGACATTTTTAGAATCTGATCTCAGGTCAAAATGGGTTAAATGCCATGTTTTTAACTGTCAAGCAGCACACAAGTTGAATACAAATATCAACAGTAACTAACTTTAAACTCCCTGCGTTCTAACCGAGATAAGTGCCAACACCAACAGCGTGGGCTTTATAGCTGCCGGCAGTCTTTTCTAGCTCTTCAATGAAGAGGTCTGGCATCCTCTGAGTCACAGCCAAACACCCATTCTTTACTCCCGCTGCAGGGAGAAGGATGTGAACATACATCCGCGGTTCAGTGTTCACCCTCCTTGGTTCCTTTTATGCTTTGTGATGCACATCATTTAATGCAAAGGGAACTTGTACGGCATGCACACACGCACACACACACACACACACAAACACGCACACACACACACACGCACACGCATACATGTACACACTATGCTAATGTTTCCATGGGAAAGCTAATTAAGCTAATGAGGGCCATATGAGTAACGAGAGCAAACATTTCCATACGTGCAGTGACTCGCATTAACAGTCAGGCATGTTCGACCCAGTGTTCTCATGTTCGACCCAGTGTTCTACCCAGTGTTCGACCCAGTGTTCGACCCAGTGTTCGACCCAGTGTTCTCATGTTCGACCCAGTGTTCTACCCAGTGTTCTCATGTTCGACCCAGTGTTCGACCCAGTGTTCTCATGTTCGACCCAGTGTTCGACCCAGTGTTCTCATGTTCGACCCAGTGTTCGACCCAGTGTTCGACCCAGTGTTCGACCCAGTGTTCGACCCAGTGTTCTCATGTTCGACCCAGTGTTCGACCCAGTGTTCTCATGTTCGACCCAGTGTTCGACCCAGTGTTCTCATGTTCGACCCAGTGTTCGACCCAGTGTTCTCATGTTCGACCCAGTGTTCGACCCAGTGTTCGACCCAGTGTTCGACCCAGTGTTCTCATGTTCGACCCAGTGTTCGACCCAGTGTTCGACCCAGTGTTCTACCCAGTGTTCGACCCAGTGTTCGACCCAGTGTTCGACCCAGTGTTCTACCCAGTGTTCTACCCAGTGTTCGACCCAGTGTTCGACCCAGTGTTCGACCCAGTGTTCGACCCAGTGTTCTACCCAGTGTTCTACCCAGTGTTCGACCCAGTGTTCGACCCAGTGTTCGACCCAGTGTTCTACCCAGTGTTCTACCCAGTGTTCGACCCAGTGTTCGACCCAGTGTTCTACCCAGTGTTCTACCCAGTGTTCTCATGTTCGACCCAGTGTTCGACCCAGTGTTCTCATGTTCGACCCAGTGTTCGACCCAGTGTTCTCATGTTCGACCCAGTGTTCGACCCAGTGTTCGACCCAGTGTTCGACCCAGTGTTCTCATGTTTGACCCAGTGTTCGACCCAGTGTTCGACCCAGTGTTCGACCCAGTGTTCTCATGTTTGACCCAGTGTTCGACCCAGTGTTCGACCCAGTGTTCGACCCAGTGTTCTCATGTTCGACCCAGTGTTCGACCCAGTGTTCGACCCAGTGTTCTCATGTTCGACCCAGTGTTCGACCCAGTGTTCGACCCAGTGTTCGACCCAGTGTTCTACCCAGTGTTCTCATGTTCGACCCAGTGTTCGACCCAGTGTTCGACCCAGTGTTCGACCCAGTGTTCGATCCAGTGTTCGACCCAGTGTTCGACCCAGTGTTCGACCCAGTGTTCGACCCAGTGTTCGACCCAGTGTTCGACCCAGTGTTCGACCCAGTGTTCGACCCAGTGTTCGACCCAGTGTTCGACCCAGTGTTCTACCCAGTGTTCTACCCAGTGTTCTACCCAGTGTTCGACCCAGTGTTCGACCCAGTGTTCTACCCAGTGTTCTCATGTTCGACCCAGTGTTCGACCCAGTGTTCGACCCAGTGTTCGATCCAGTGTTCTACCCAGTGTTCTACCCAGTGTTCTCATGTTCTACCCAGTGTTCTCATGTTCGACCCAGTGTTCGACCCAGTGTTCGACCCAGTGTTCGACCCAGTGTTCTCATGTTCGACCCAGTGTTCGACCCAGTGTTCGACCCAGTGTTCGACCCAGTGTTCGACCCAGTGTTCTACCCAGTGTTCGACCCAGTGTTCTACCCAGTGTTCGACCCAGTGTTCTACCCAGTGTTCTACCCAGTGTTCGACCCAGTGTTCGACCCAGTGTTCGACCCAGTGTTCGACCCAGTGTTCGACCCAGTGTTCTACCCAGTGTTCTACCCAGTGTTCGACCCAGTGTTCTACCCAGTGTTCGACCCAGTGTTCGACCCAGTGTTCTACCCAGTGTTCGACCCAGTGTTCGACCCAGTGTTCGACCCAGTGTTCGAGGAAGCAAATATTGTACATTTTCCTCCACTATAATGTTTTGACATTGGTCCCTCGATGAGGCACAAGTTTGCTTTGACTCTTCATCCTTGAGGAGGGAGTTGAGGGAGTTCCAGGGGGTCCCCCAGCTAAATGATAGTTAGGAACCAAATGGACCCTTATGGGACCCTTATTGAGATTGTACAAATGGAATTGACTACCGGTATGGAATGCATTTGTACACTCTCAGAGTTAAAGTGATTAACAGTGATTTTACAATATAAATTGGGGTTCCATGAGATAGCAATGCCATTAAATGGGCCTAATGCAAACTGCCTGGGGTCCTTGAAATTAAAATGGTTGAGAGTCACTGCTAGAGCCGTAAAAATCTTCTCTTATGGGGGTCCCTGGCATGTCTATTCAATTGGGGGCCTGTGGGCTAATTTGGGGGGTCCTTGACATGAAACGGTTTGAGAACCACTGCTCTACTGTGTTTGCAGACCCCTATGAGGACCACACGGGCTCTCTGCGTCTGATCACCATTAAACCCATGACAGCCCTGCCAACCTACTCATACCCTTCATCGTCCTCCCATAGTCAAGACTCTGTCGTCGTCCTCAATGGAGAGGTGAGTCTCAGTCTGCACACACACACACACACACACACACACACACATACCCATGGTAATAAAAAGTCATCATTTTGTAGACGCGCTGTAGCATTGTCCTGTCATCTAGAAGCGGCAACTTCATCTGGTTGCATCTTGATTAGTATTGATTTTCACCACACATGTTGTAGCAGGATATCACGAGGTGTATTCTTATATCTATACATTAATTTCCCTTTTGGGATTGTTGTCATGATGTATTGATGTTGTTGTGAATTCCCAGGGGTGCATTTTCTCAAGGAGCCATATATATTTAGAATCCAGATCTTGTCGCTATACAATAATTTCACAACCACCCAGTCTGAGTGTCTCTCCTGAGACTGAGTTCAATCCCTGGCCGAGTCATACATAAAAAATGATAACCAGTGCCTATAATAACTGCTTCAGTTGGCAGTAGCCTTGGAAACCTGGACGTTTTTATTTCCAGGGAGGGAAAAAAAAAGTCTGGGTCCGAGTCACTTCAATACGGCATAGAGTAGCGCAAACGTCGATCACTCTCTGCTGATTTCTGATCGTCTGCACCTTTGTTAAATTGACGCACACACACACTCCTCTCTCTCTCTCTGTCGCTCCAATTAATCAGTCTCATGTCGCGTAGCATAGGTGAGTTCCAGACTAGTTGGCAGTGGCACTCCACAAAGTCCCTGTGCCGTACAGTAGGGTCATGTCCAGGGCAGTACTTGTTCATCAAGCTATGGAAACAGGAGATATGCTCCATATACCGGTGGTGGAAAGTAACTAAGTACATTTACTTAAGTACTGTACTTAAGTACAATGTTGAGGTATTTGTACTTTACTCGAGTATTTCCAATTTTCAATACTTTTATTTTACTTCTACTCCACTACATCTCAGAGGCAAATATTGTAATATTGTAGCTTGCGTGGTGCCCTCTTGCGAGTGCTGCAACAGACGTTGCTAACCCCTGTTGTCCTGCCAGACTTTCCTGGAGGTCAGCTGTCTCTCCACTGTCTCCAGCGTCACAGACCTTCCTCGGTTGCCATCCAGACTTTCCTGGAGGTCACTGGTTGCCCAGGGAGTTCAGTTTGTACTTCAATACTTCTGTCAGAGAGAGAGGCTGTGTCACTCATGTCCATGCTCTGAGAGAGAGAGAGAGAGAGAGAGAGAGGCTGTGTCATGTCCATGCTCTGAGAGAGAGAGAGAGAGAGAGAGAGAGAGAGAGAGAGGCTGTGTCACTCATGTCCATGCTCTGAGAGAGAGAGAGAGAGAGAGAGAGAGAGGCTGTGTCATGTCCATGCTCTGAGAGAGAGAGAGAGAGAGAGAGAGAGAGAGAGAGAGAGAGAGAGAGAGGCTGTGTCATGTCCATGCTCTGAGAGAGAGAGAGAGAGAGAGAGAGAGGCTGTGTCATGTCCATGCTCTGAGAGAGAGAGAGAGAGAGAGAGAGAGAGAGAGAGGCTGTGTCATGTCCATGCTCTGAGAGAGAGAGAGAGAGAGAGAGAGAGAGAGAGAGAGAGAGAGGCTGTGTCATGTCCATGCTCTGAAGTCTGAACTATATTAAGAACAAGAATGCCTCTCATCCCACTGACCATTTGATATGACAGCGTGCACCACACACTGACCATTTGACCATGCATGTTGTCTCAAGTCCCATCTGTTATGAGGATTAAACACATTTGATATGTCTATAATTAGCCGATCAGCTTAAAGGCCAAAGTGATAGAGAGAGCTACAGTACATGTGTTATTAAGGACATGGATATTTCTGTGAATATCTGGCAACTTTAGCTCTCGAGACGAGAAGGAGGACTGTCGGGAGAGCAGAGTGAACATCACAGAGAGACAGACAGAGCTGGTGGTCTGGGACAATTTCCAGGGTTTTGAATCTGTGCTATGTCTGTCACTGCAGAATAAACAAAAGATGACCAACAATTCTTGTGTTCATTTCCCCGGTCACGACCAGGCAAAATGCCAATACTTTTGTACTTTTACTCAAGTAAATTTAGAATTCTGGACCTTTACTTGTAACGTAAGTAAAACATTTGAGTACTTTTACCACCACTGCTCCTTAAACTATTTTGGGTGGGAACCCCTTTTGGTGTTAGCATCATGTTATGCTTTAGCTATTGAAAAATAGCAGATCTACAAGCTCATAGCACGCCACCGAGTGCCACGCTACGAGCTTGTAGGTCTGCTATTTTTGAAAAAATCGAAGTGCGACTGACATAGAAACATAGCTTTTTTCAGAAAACTGTCAGGAACCTTCTAAATACATGATGCACTCCCACTTGGTCTGTCCCACTCCCACCCACCTTGCCTCTCGCTCCTTCAATCCCATCCAAGTCTCCTCTGCAGTCAGGGTCGTTTGTGGTGATTTATAAGTGATTGTTTGTGTCCCCAGAGGTTGGACAAATTAAACCGAGATCTCACGCCCAGTCTACTGTTACGGGACAGATACTTTACGAGCTGCAATATCTCTTGATAATGTATTCTGTAGACATCCAGGGTTACTGTTGCAATGATGAACGGGTTAGATCGGCATGGATGGATGCATGGATTATGTTCATAATTAATAAGAAACCAATCAATTTAATTACAGTTTAAAACATACAGTATACTAAAGTTGTTGTTTTAATTAATAGGTATTTAAAAAAAAGAAATGATCCATGATATCTAAAACTATGACTAAATATACTGACAATTTCGTCAAAAAATTTAAACTAGACTTTAATATTAGGGAGGGACTAATGAGAAGAGATTCTTTTATGTTTCGTTGCACTCGGGGGACTGAAAATATAACATGTACAAGCTCACAATGCATGGCAGTACGCGTTGAAATTTGAATACTAGTCATTAAGCTACTGCAGACTAAAGTCATTAAAGCGGGTTAAGTTTGGAAAGCTTGTAGATCGGCTATTTTCAACGTGCATCCAAGTGTAAAATCTGACATTACGATGCCATCAAGGCCTGCCAGAATAACATTTCAGCCTTCCAGGTGACATTGGATGCACGTTGAACACAAACTTCCTCACTTTGAATGAAAGCAAGACCGAAGTCATCATTTTCAACCACGACCCAAGCTCTCCCATCACCCCTCTCGGTCCCCTCAGTGCCAACATCCGGTCCTCAGTCAAGAGTCTTGGAGTCACGTTTGACAGTAACTTAAAATTCGATAAGCATATTAGCTCTTGTGGTCAAGGCCAGTTTCTTTCAATTAAGGCTTCTGGCTAGGGTAAAGACCTATATCTGCCCCGTACTGACCTTGAGAGAGTCATTCACGCGTTCATATCTTCAAGACTCGATTATTGTAATGCACTTTATGCAGGCATCGACCTGTCAGCAATCAGACGTCTACAGCTCGTACAGAACGCCGCCGCTCGCCTCCTCACTGGCACAAATAGGCGTGACCATATCTCCCCAGTCCTCGCCTCCCTCCACTGGCTCCCTGTCCATTTTAGGATTGATTTTAAGATTTTAACGTTTGTTTTTAAAGCCCAAAATGACCTTGTTCTGTTCTGACATTTTTTATATAATGCTTTTCCTTCCTTTAATTCTTTGCTTTAATTTATCTTCCTATCCTCTTCTTTTGCCTCGATGTATGTTTTTATGCTCTGTGATGTGAAGCACTTTGGTTCCACCTCGGTCGTTGGAAATGTGCTATACAAATAAAGTTTGATTTGATTTTGATTTGATAAAATAAGACTAAAACAACATTTAATTTGAGTCAAAAGACTATGACTAACTAAATCTAAATTTGCCGTCAAAATCAACACTAGCCTTTTCTCTATTATGCGTGGATGCAGGCGGCCCACAGCGGCCTGAAGCAGAAGTCTGACATCGAGCAGTACAGGAACAAGCTGCGGCAGAAGGCCAGGAGGAAGGGCTACGGGGAGTTCTCCCTGTCCGAGAGCAGGGGCCACAACTACGGCCTCCGCGACGCCCGGCTCGGTCGTCATGACAACGGTCTCAAGGAGCCAATGACGGCCGAGGAGAAGAGGGCCTCCTTTGCGGGTTGTCACAAGAGGTAACGAGACGGAGACAAGGTCACAGTGACCGTAGCCTCGGAAACACAGACGTCTTTATTTCCAGGGAGAGAAAAAGAAAGTCTGGGTCTGAGACCACTTCAATTCGGCATAGAGTAGCGCAAACGTCAATCACTAAAGCCATAAGGGTAAAGACGTCAAAAGACGATAGTGTCTACTCTAGGCAGTGATGAATAAATACATTTAAAACCGACAGAACCATCTGTGAATGTGGAGAAGAGCACCATACGATGCAGCCCTCTTGCAGCTTAAAAGATCTCGCAGAGTTCAACAATAATGCAAAAGACTGTGTAAAGAAATGGGAAACTGTCATCTAACCACATGCTTCAAAGACAGGAAAAGAAGAAGTAGTATATAGCAGACGGTTGACGATGTGTGTATTTGTCCAGGTACTCCCATCCCAGAGAGCCTACCTACTGGAGTCGGCAGTCACTGAGCAGCCCCAGCCCAGTGGAGGCTGAGATGGACCTACTGGTGTTGAGAGAACGCTCCCGAAGAGGCATACGCAACAACGGCTATGATGTGAGTACATGTCTGTCTGTCTGTCTGTCTGTCTGTCTGTCTGTCTGTCTGTCTGTCTGTCTGTCTGTCTGTCTGTCTGTCTGTCTGTCCTACTGTCTGTCTGTCTGTCCTACTGTCTGTCTGTCTGTCTGTCTGTCTGTCTGTCTGTCTGTCTGTCTGTCTGTCTGTCTGTCTGTCTGTCTGTCTGTCTGTCTGTCTGTCTGTCTGTCTGTCTGTCTGTCTGTCTGTCTGTCTGTCTGTCTGTCTGTCTGTCTGTCTGTCTGTCCTACTGTGTGTCTGTCTGTCTGTCTGTCTGTCTTTCTTCTACTTTCATACTTTCTTTCTTCCAATGAGGTCACACAGGGACTGGCACATATGAAAGCTCTGCCACTTTATCACCTACAGTACAGTACATGAGGCTAATCCTCCAGTCTCATCTCTGTCTCCATCTCTTTCTTTCCATCTATATCTCTCTCTCTAGCTGCCTCTCTCTCTGCCAGTCCCAATTCTCCCCTCTAAGCTTCAGAATGCAGCGCAGAATTTAGACGTAGAGGATTAGCAAATTACCTTCCAATGAACTTCATAAACCTCCTCACAAAGAGTCGAGAGGGAACGAGTAAAGTGAGACGAATAAAGGAAGATCAGATGAAGGGTCCACGGGGAGAAGAGTTTCTCATTTGAAAGACAGCAAATGGAGAAAATAGGAATGGAGAGAGGAAAAGAGGCAGAGCGAGACATAAAGACAGATTGAGAAGCAGGCAGGAGGAGCGAGGGCGTAATCTCTTCCTGCTGGCCTGTGATGCAGTATATAGTGGCAGCAGCCATGCTACCTACCTATAGCTGAATGTCAATGGCTTCTGAATATCATTATAGCCTATTCATGGATTCAGATGGGAAACTCGATAGCGCTTTAATAGCCTAGGATGTGCTGAACACTTTGTAATGCAGCATGGATAACCGTGTGCATGCGCGTGTGTGTGAGTGTGTGGGTGCGTGCGTGCGTGCGACTGCAGCTGTGTGTGTGTGTGTGTGTGTGGGTGGGTGTATAGCTAATAGATATGTAGTCCGATCTCATCAGCTTTATAAATGTGTGTTGTTGCTTTGTAGAGCTGTCAGAAACAACATTATTTATCGCTGTGTGGAACCTGCAGCTTACCTGCATTCTACGAGTCTGTGATGATGTTGTATCTTGGATGAATACGTCTACGGTATTATCTATTTCTACTGCACAGGACAATCCTGATCGTTAATTTAACCCATTCTGAACGGGAACCCATATTGGTGTTGGCATCATGTTATGCTTTAGCTATTGAAAAATAGCAGATCTACAAGCTCATAGCGCGCCACCGAGTGGCGCGCTACGAGCTTGTAGGTCTGCTATTTTTTGAAAAATCGAAGAACGACTGACATTTTTAGAATCTGATCTCAGGTCAGAATGGGTTAATCAGACCAGTGTGTGTCCAGTGGAAAACCTCGTATGAATCTGATCTCAGGTCAGAATGGGTTAAAAGAGCATACCAGCTTTTGGACATGATGCGGTCCTTTGTGGTGGTGGAAAAAACCCCACTCAAATCTTTTACTTAAGTAAACGTATCAATACTGCGATGTAGAAATACTTGTTACAAGTAAAAGTCCTGAATTAAAAATGTACTCTAGCAAAAGTACAAATGTAATTGGTATCATAATGTACTTAAAGTACCAAAAGTACTCATGTCGCTAATTTTATTAGCGACAAAACAGCGCAGGTATTCCAATCCTGGAATCCTATCCCAATCAATAAATAATAATAATAAAACTTTATTTGTATAACACCTTTAATTTTTTTAGCAAAAGGCAGATGCACAGCACACCTCAGAAGGCTATAGTGACAGGTGCGTAGGGCAATAAAGCATACTTAAAAATGTTATCCTTGAAAATCAAAGAAAGGATCCTGCACACTGTCAGAAACTTGCCAAAAATGTTGCTCTTTATTGCGTCAACGTTTCGTTCGATGAGACCTTCATCAGGACAGACATTGTCTGTCCTGATGAAAGTCTGTTTAACCCATTCTGAACGGGAACCCATTTTGGTGTTATCATCATGTTATGCTTTAGCTATTGAAAAATAGCAGATCTACAAGCTCATAGCGCGCCACCAAGTGGCGCGCTACGAGCTTGTAGGTCTGCTATTTTTGAAAAAATCGAAGAACGACTGACATTTTTAGAATCTGATCTCAGGTCAGAATGGGTTTATCAGACCAGTGTGTGTTCAGTGGAAACCTCGTATGAATCTGATCTCAGGTCAGAATGGTCTAATCGACTGAAACGTTGACGCAGTGTGCGAGACCCTTTCTTTCATTTTCAAGGATATTTATAAACACCTTTCATGACATCAAATGCAGCTCAAAGTGCTTTACAGAGCAATGGAGAAAGAAAGAAAAGAAAAGCAAGGCATAAAACATTAAAAATAATAGCAGTAATGCAATACATGAATAACAAAAAAATGTAAAAGGTCAAAAGCAAGAGTGTAGAAGTGGGTCTTGAGCTGTGCTTTCAAAATGTCTACAGAGGCTGCCTGTCGAAGGTACAGTGGGAGTTTGTTCCACGCCGTCGGCCCGTAGAAGCAAAAAGCTGCTTCCCCGTATTTTTTAGTTGCCATTTTTTTTAGGCAAAGCGAGCAGGCCAGCAGTGGAAGACCACTGTACTGCATATGGCATAGTGACTGCGTGCTTTGGGCAGACCACTGTACTGCATAGTGACAGCGTGCTTTAGGCAGACCACTGTACTGCATAGTGACATAGTGACATAGTGACATCATGTGTCATGTGTTCTTCCAGGGTGAACTAGAGCCCTTTGAGGAGACCAACATGGATCGTCTGATGAGCTCTCTGGGATACGGCGCCGGGTCGACTGGTACCGGCAGCCTGGGGGTCAAGGGTCACCGCGGCTCCGACTCCTCCACACTCAGCTCGCAGCCCTCCATCGACGAGGTCCGCACGCAGATGCACATGTTGCTAGGCAACGCCTTCAGCCTGGCTCCTCCGGACCACGACCCCCCATCCCCGCCAAACAAGTAAACAAAAACAACCACACAGACACAAATGCTTCTCACAGAAGTTCATAATGTACAAAATGCACTCTAATGTGTGGAGAAAAGAGAGAGGCGCGCACAGCTCAATTTAGCAGATGTTTTCCTTGTTTGGCAGTTGGTTTTAGTTACATTTTACTAGTCATCTGAAATGTTTTAGTTTTAGTTTTAGACTAAGGGCTCCATTTTCGTCACCGCTAAACCCCTTATCCCTAAACTTCTTTGCCTTTTTTTTTTTTACTATTTTGATTTTTTTTTTTGAATAGTACAACTAGCCAATCTACATTGACACGTTGTGAGCTTGTAGACTGGCCATTTTTAACTATTCAAAAATGTTTTGCAAAATAGTAAAACAAGGCAAATAACTAAGTTTAAGGATAAGGGCTTTAGCGGTGACGAAAATGGAGCCCTACTATAAATCTACAGTGGATTGAAAATATTTTGGCCTGGCCTTGATGGCGTTGTAATGTACGTATGTAATGTAATGTAATGTAATGGCTGATTCTACACTTGATTGCATGCTGAAAATAGCCGATCCACTAGCTCACAAAGCAACGCGTTGTGAGCTAAGCGTGTATCAGACTATGTTCAGAGTGCAACCAAGCATAAAATGACTTGTCTTTTAGTTCTACTGGATCTCTTATCCACTAGTGACTAGTCCCTCCCTAACATGTTAGTCTAGTTTTTATTCATTGACGAAATTGTCAGTATATTTAGTTATTTATTACATTTAGTTTAGCCTTTTTTTTTGAGGGGCGCCTAGCTTTTGACCCCACACGTCTCAATATTTGCCGTTGACAATGAAAGGAGAAATTGGGTCAAATGTACGACAAATATGACATTGGCCAGTATGAGATGATGCATGATGATGTACGATGATAAGAGCGAACCTCACTTCACACGGGTGTGATTTTTAATATATATATATATATATATATAGCTTTAGTCATCTTACCATAGTTTTTGTTACGTTTTCAGCAGTGAAATAAGGTAGTCTTTGTTTTTTGTTGACAAAATCAACACTGCACATGCAATTATTCTAATCTTATGCCTGATTTATACTTCACCCATTCTTGAGATAAGGGACAAAACTTTTTTCAAACTGGATTTTTTTTTTTTTTAAGATACATTCAAATCAAATAGATGTATTTGTAGACACAGGTCTCAACTACCAATCTTGAGAAGGAACAGGTTTTTCGCATAACATTTCTTTCTAAAATGGGACATTTATGCACTTACCGGTAATACCTGATTCATGTCAACTCCGTCAGACACACTAAAATCCCTTTTAATTGAATTTTATCATTTCAACAATAATATAAAGTCCTCAGTTATCTTATAATGGCTTTCAGTAATCAAGTTAAGTAATACAAATCTTTTAATATTATTTTGTTCCAATATCACACTATTATGAAATATCCAATTTCTCAAAACCGTCATTTCAACCTTTATTTTCAATATTATAACATGAAAACCATGTAAAAAAAAAAAAAATCATCATTACGTATCATTTCAGTTGGTGTTTCAATACATAAGCACAAAAGATTTGACAGCGAATTTTCTATTTCTTTGGAAATTAACAAAAACATCACGGGACGAACGTCTGACGGAGTTGACGAACATCTGACGGAGTTGACAAGTTTAACTGATTTAGGTTCTAGACCACCTAGGATCTTGATTCTGGTGACTAATCCCACATTTTCAAGGATGAGGAATACAGTGGTACTATTTAGATTTGCCCTGTGAACATGGCAGCCATTTTTCAAAATGGCCGCCAACTTTCTGTTATTTCCCAATAACTCAAGTTCTACACCACCTAGGATCTTGATTCTGGTGACTAATCATACATTTTCAAGGATGTGGGATACATTGGTACTATTTAGATTTGTCCTGTGACCATGGTAGACATTTTTCAAAATGGCCGCCAACTTTCTGTTATTTCCCAATAACTCAAGTTCTACACCACCTAGGATCTTGATTCTGGTGACTAATCATACATTTTCAAGGGTGAGGAATACAGTTGTACTATTTAGATTTATCCTGTGACCATGGATGGTAGACATTTTCAAAAATGGTGGACCTGCTATTATTTTACCAATTTACTCAGGGAATATTATCAGAATAATATAAAATCTGTGAATACATTTCTTACCAAGAATTTTCTTCACCAATGTTTGTAAAGGTGTCTACTAACATATCCCACATTGGTTTCTATTTGACCACCCTAGGGGCATGTTTGACAGCTGCTGAAAGTTGGGTACCATCAACAACCAATATAAGGCTAAATGTTCTAAATTTCATTATGCTTTAAGTAGCATGTGGCATGTCAAACTAGGGGCTTTTCATGATTCTGGATCCATTCCAAGCATTAGTTTTGCACAAAAAACACTACGTTGGCTAAAAACGGCCATAGCCATCATCACAGATGTGATGAGGTCAGCACATGTCGGCACATTTGGGCAAGTGGCTATGGCCAAACTAGGGGGTCTATGGCCAAACTAGGGGTCAAACTCCTTGGGCTAAATTCGGTGAGGTGAACAGTGAGCAGTGAACAGTGAGCGAAAGACTGAAGACAGAAGATTTGGCTTCAGGACCATCAGGCAGGATGTGCAGACACTGAAGGCATCAGTGTCTTTCTCTGTGTCCCCAGCATGTCAACCAAAGCAATGTTACCAAATCAAAGGAGCCTTCACCTCATGTCACCTGGGGCTGGGTGAGCAATCGTATCCTGTATCTAAACTCACAACTAAATACAGACACTTGGCCAGACTGCCGTTTGAAAGGGTCAAACCCCTCATCCTGATTGGGGAAGACCACCCCACCTAATCACACCAACCGAACAAGTGAGGTTGGGGCCTCCAGGTGGGCCAGCAGCCATCTGCACAAGACTGGGCTGGACCCTGCAGGAAAGCAATCTCCAGCCAAGACAATGTAAGTTGACTATAACAGAGCCCCAGAACACAGAGCTCAGGAGAAGGATGGAGAAACACTGGCAGGAGGCCACCAAGATACAATGCCCCAGAGACCCAGAGTGTGCCACCACTGGCAGTAAGGAGATCAACTGCTGCAGCAAAGATGTCATGAAAGGCAAGTCTCCACCAAAAAAAACCCTGAACCTAATTGGGGTGTCAAGAGACCAAAGTTTCTCCCCCACAGTTCCCTGCAGTGGCCAGTGAAGTCAAACTGTGCATCTGTACCTGAAAGGGGCAAGTCAAAGGCCAGAAAGCCCACCTCCTTTTAATGTCCTGTCAGTAGAAACTCAACCTGCACCTGAAATAAGCCCTTACCTCTCCCAGAGAAAGTTCATCCTTGAAAATGTAATGATTAGTCGCCAGAATCAAGATCCTTGGTGGTCTAAAACTTGAGTTATTGTAAAATAACAGCAGGTGGCGGCCATTTTGAAAAAAAAAGGCTGCTATGGTCACAGGACAAATCTAAATATTACCAATGTACCCCACATCCTTGAAAATGTATGATTAGTCACCAGAATCAAGATCCTAGGTGGTGTAGAACTTGAGTTATTGTAAAATAACAGCAGGTGGCGGCCATTTTGAAAAATGGCTGCCATGGTCACAGGGAAAGTCTAAATTGTACCACTGTATCCCTCATCCTTGAAAATGAGGTCTTAGTCACCAGAATCAAGATCCTAGGTGGTGTAGAACTTGAGTTATTGTAAAATAACATCAGGTGGCGGCTCTTTTGTAATATGGCTGCCATGGTCACCACGAGACAAATCTGTGATGGCCCCATAGCCATAAAATGTTCCTTAAGGCATGCTCTAACTGTGTGCCAAATTAGAATACTGCCCATTATTCAAAAACAATAATTTTATTGTTTTAGGAACACTTTTGTCAACTCCGTCAGATACACGTCAACTCCGTCAGACACAAAATCTGACGGAGTTGACGTCTGACGGAGTTGACAAAATGGCATTTGTTTTCATCTTAACCCTCTTTAGTACAATGTAGCCATTTTGTTTTTGCTTAATTTTGTTAGCTAAACCTAACCCCTAAACTAAAATAATAAACATTATTTTGGAATTCTTAACAAAGATCATAAAAATGTGCAGACGGAGTTGACATGTAAAAGCTGTGACCACATTGTTATCAACATTGTTTGTTTAAAATATCAAACAATTGAATGCTTGTCAGACCAGGTACTCCACTGTTGCAACAAATATAAATGGGACTTGGAAAAGGAGTCTTCAGGCTAAATCTGTCGACAATATTTTCGGATTAATTTAAGACTTTTAAAAAAACCTGACGGAGTTGACGGAGACGTGGGACGAACATTTGATATGAGATATTTAATAGAAAATATAAATTAAAATTAACTGTGTATATTATTTGCTATGTTGTTGACAATCTACTTTAATTTAGTATGTATATTTATGTGATTGTGACAGTATTAGACACTTTTTTGGCAGTTTGAAATTGTGGCCACTTGCTGGGGACAGGCTAAATACAGGCCTTTTTGGGTACAGGGCCTGCTTTTAACTAATTCAGATGGAATATGAAAACAATTATAATGAAATTAAGGGCATAATAATACACAACTGTATTACACTTAACTTTGCAAGTGCTTTTATTTTTATGAATTAATTTATTTTTTACATAAAATAAGGCTCTTATGTGTGGGACATGTTTTTTCCACTTTTGTCCCTCATCTCAAGAATGAGTGACTAGTTGTGCGCTGATGTCGCACAAATATCCAATGTACAGTACGAGTTCAAAATGCCTATTTTTAACACCCTCACCCACAACTCAGGCTTAATCTCCCCTCCCTCAGCCACCACCACCACCACCATCACCACCACGCGCACAGCAGCGCGCACAGCGCCTACAACCCTTCCCACACCAGCCCGTACAGCGAGGGGGTGACGAGCGCCCCGGGGACCATGAACCACCCCTGTGGAGGCAGACAGAGGAGCACTCCCAGCTATGTGGAAATGCATCAGTGTAGCCTGCCTAAGCCTGTAAGTACTGGAGAGAGGCTCTGGTGGGAAGGAACGGGGTAATAGAATCTACTGGAGAGAGGCTCTGGTGGGAAGGAACGGGGTAATAGAATCTGTAAGTACTGGAGAGAGGCGAGAGGTGGGAAGGAACGGGGTAATAGAATCTCGACGCCGTCGGCGCGGAATTATTTTCCATATTCATCTTTCTCAGAAATGTATGCCCTGTTTTATACGGTGTGTGTTATAATAGCTGACCTACAAGCTCACAACGCATCACAAAGCAACATATTCTGGGCTTGAAGATCTGCTGTTTTTTGGTAGAAAACAAAAAGTAGAACAATAATATTCCTGTAATGACATGCCCAAAATAGAGACACCAGGTCTCTGGGTTTTATAAATGTAATGAATGAAAGGTAGTAGTAGTAGTAGTAGTAGTAGTAGTCATTTCTGCATACTTAATATTTGAACAGGTTCTTTTTTTCCATTCCAATAGAATAGGATAGGATAGGCAACAACAAAGTTTTATTAGAGACTCTAGAGAGATGTTTGCATGACAGTGAAACGTGTGGATGCTGTGTACGCAGAAGAAAGAATACATGAGAATAGAGCTAGACAAAGCTAATTTAGAATGCAGTGGCAACAGTTTTTGCATAAGGCAATGCGTGTACACAATATATTAAATCAGCATTTTAAACTTTTCACATTCACCCTCACTTGCATAATCTCTTCCCTCACCTCACCTCACCTACAGTACATAAAAGTATACAAACTCTGTCTGGCCCATAGACTGTAGAAAATGGTCTGGCCGCCTTCATCTACATCCCCCATCCAACACAGAAGTGGATTTAATAGTTGAAATAATTGTGTTTTGCCAAAGTCTTCTGACTCCGATCATGTCATGGAAGACCTAGTGTACAGTCGCTGTTATGTAATGCAGCAATAACTCATGGCAGGCCATGGCATTGTCATCATTGCGGGTGACAAGTGACAAGCCCCTTGCATTAGTGTGCCGTACTGTACCTTTCATCTTGAGTTATTCTACATGTTTCCATTAATTGCACGTCTCTTTGGACAGTAGCCTTCATTTGGAATTGTGTTTGTCCGCACTGTGATTGGCTGCTGCAGGGTTTCAGGTTTACTCAGCTTCCTGATATGGGGATTGGCTCTCCGCCCCCCCCACTAATCCCCTCGCGACCAGGACTGCCGCCTGGAACTTCGCTACTGCGGTATGATGACACGCACGCACACACACACACACACACACACACACACACACACACACACACACACACACACACACACACACACACACACACACATCAATAACAGTATGCATGCACAGAACCATACATGGCAATCATATGCATATATAGATTACCTCAAAACGTTATAGGGTGCGTGCGGGAATGTGCTGTTGTTTTAGTGCACTGGGCGGTGACATCATAGAGTGTGGCTTATTTACGAACGACCAGTTAAAACAATACACAGTAACATTGAAAGGTAATTTATGACATTAGCTTGTCTGCTGTTTGTCTATGTTGATGCCTGAGTAATAATAATACATCTCAAAGGACCAATTTTGCCACCGCATGACGCACGCACACTAAACAACCCCAACTTCTGAGTACAGGGTCGGTCAGTGCAGACAGTCGGCACACCCACCCGGGGCGCAGGCAGCACGCTTGATTTTCGAACGACAACGCACAGGATTTAACCATAACAAGAGGCCACACCAATGCGCTTCAGTGTCGAATTTTGGATGAATAATGTACAAAAACAAAATAAATATATAATGGATGATACATTATTACTAGAGAGGACAAGTGTGTATGTTACAAAAAGCAGGTACACTACTTAATAAAACCCAGAATAATATGAATTGAAAATTCTCCTCATTTCTCTGTCTCTCTCTCTGTCTCTCTCTCTCTTCCCCCTGTCTCATTGCTGTGGGCAAGCCAAGGCCCATAAGTTAGTCTGCATCTTTTGAACTGCACACAGCCCCTTCTTAATTGAAATGCTGTTGCTGTGTGCACTGTGTTGCTGGGCACTTTAGGACTACAGCGATTGATTGACTGCTAAAGCTGATTAGCTTTGCATGACGGCGCATGTTCGCCATCTTGTGGCGGAAGAGGTTTCTTGCAATTAGTTAAGAGGAATGTCTGCAATATTCTACTGCAGAGCGTAATGACTGAGCTCAAAAACAAAATATTATAAATGGTAGTTACCGTACTTACGCCAATATTTCCCCATTACTAGAACATCATTTATATTGCCTATTATTTTTGTGGTATTTTACGAAGACGCTGCGAAACAAAATGGCATCAGTACTGTCAAGTTTTTGCAATTTTATTTTCTGTAGGGTTTTTGGGGTCATCCAATTTTATTCCTACCTACGTATTAACATTCTGAATACCAAGCGTTCGATATGAAACGGTCAACTTATGTGTGATATATTCAGTGCGTTGGATGGTTGACATCTGGCAGTGCAGTGTTTGAGACAGTCTCTTTAACCCATTCT